>NW_026696582.1:0-38965 GCF_030435755.1 Ochotona princeps
CACAAGAACCACTCGGCTGATCCTTCTTCAATATGCCCTTCACCAACATGCAGTGTTTCCTTGATTGAATTAGCTCTCACACCAATATTTGCGTCTAGAGCCTTTGCATTGAGGGCTATCTGAAAACGGCTGTGGCGCTGAAGTTGCCTGTGAATGTGGAGTTGGTGGCATATGAAACCCGCATGTGGAGCATTCGTTTGTGTGGGATGCTCTACCAGGTTCATTCCTAGATAATGCACTCAAAGGGCACTAAACATAGAGTGTGAAAACTGAGTTTCCTTGAGAGCTGCTTGGAAGCCTGATGGTGTGTGAAGTTAGTGAGCCAAATGGAGTTGTTCTCCCACAAGAACCACTCGGCTGATCCTTCTTCAATATGCCCTTCACCAACATGCAGTGTTTCCTTGATTGAATTAGCTCTCACACCAATATTTGCGTCTAGAGCCTTTGCATTGAGGGCTATCTGAAAACGGCTGTGGCGCTGAAGTTGCCTGTGAATGTGGAGTTGGTGGCATGTGAAACCCGCATGTGGAGCATTCGTTTGTGTGGGATGCTCTACCAGGTTCATTCCTAGATAATGCACTCAAAGGGCACTAAACATAGAGTGTGAAAACTGAGTTTCCTTGAGAGCTGCTTGGAAGCCTGATGGTGTGTGAAGATAGTGAGCCAAATGGAGTTGTTCTCCCACAAGAACCACTCGGCTGATCCTTCTTCAATATGCCCTTCACCAACATGCAGTGTTTCCTTGATTGAATTAGCTCTCACACAAATATTTCCGTCTAGAGCCTTTGCATTGAGGGCTATCGAAAACGGCTGTGGCGCTGAAGTTGCCTGTGAATGTGGAGTTGGTGGCATGTGAAACCCGCATGTGGAGCATTCGTTTGTGTGGGATGCTGACCAAGCTTCATTTCAGTCCTAGGCACTCAAAGAGCACTAAGCATAGAGTGTGAAAACTGAGTTTCCTTGAGAGCTGCTTGGAAGCCTGATGGTGTGTGAAGTTAGTGAGCCAAATGGAGTTGTTCTCCCACAAGAACCACTCGGCTGATCCTTCTTCAATATGCCCTTCACCAACATGCAGTGTTTCCTTGATTGAATTAGCTCTCACACCAATATTTGCGTCTAGAGCCTTTGCATTGAGGGCTATCTGAAAACGGCGGTGGCGCTGAAGTTGCCTGTGAATGTGGAGTTGGTGGCATGTGAAACCCGCATGTGGAGCATTCGTTTGTGTGGGATGCTCTACCAGGTTCATTTCAGTCCTAGCCATACAAAGGGCACTAAGCATAGAGTGTGAAAATTGAGTTTCCTTGAGAGCTGCTTGGAAGCCTGATGGTGTGTGAAGTTAGTGAGCCAAATGGAGTTGTTCTCCCACAAGAACCACTCGGCTGATCCTTCTTCAATATGCCCTTCACCAACATGCAGTGTTTCCTTGATTGAATTAGCTCTCACACCAATATTTGCGTCTAGAGCCTTTGCATTGAGGGCTATCTGAAAACGGCTGTGGCGCTGAAGTTGCCTGTGAATGTGGAGTTGGTAGCATGTGAAACCCGCATGTGGAGCATTCGTATGTGTGGGATGCTCGACCAGGTTCATTCCTAGATAATGCACTCAAAGGGCACTAAACATAGAGCGTGAAAACTGAGTTTCCTTGAGAGCTGCTTGGAAGCCTGATGGTGTGTGAAGTTAGTGAGCCAAATGGAGTTGTTCTCCCACAAGAACCACTCGGCTGATCCTTCTTCAATATGCCCTTCACCAACATGCAGTGTTTCCTTGATTGAATTAGCTCTCACACCAATATTTGCGTCTAGAGCCTTTGCATTGAGGGCTATCTGAAAACGGCTGTGGCGCTGAAGTTGCCTGTGAATGTGGAGTTGGTGGCATGTGAAACCCGCATGTGGAGCACTCGTTTGTGTGGGATGCTGACCAAGCTTCATTTCAGTCCTAGGCACTCAAAGGGCACTAAGCATGGAGCATGAAAACTGAGTTTCCTTGAGAGCTGCTTGGAAGCCTGATGGTGTGTGAAGTTAGTGAGCCAACTGGAGTTGTTCTCCCACAAGAACCACTCGGCTGATCCTTCTTCAATATGCCCTTCACCAACATGCAGTGTTTCCTTGATTGAATTAGCTCTCACACCAATATTTGCGTCTAGAGCCTTTGCATTGAGGGCTATCTGAAAACGGCTGTGGCGCTGAAGTTGCCTGTGAATGTGGAGTTGGTGGCATGTGAAACCCGCATGTGGAGCATTCGTTTGTGTGGGATGCTGACCAAGCTTCATTTTAGTCCTAGGCACACAAAGAGCACTAAGCATAGAGTGTGAAAACTGAGTTTCCTTGAGAGCTGCTTGGAAGCCTGATGGTGTGTGAAGCTAGTGAGCCAAATGGAGTTGTTCTCCCACAAGAACCACTCGGCTGATCCTTCTTCAATATGCCCTTCACCAACATGCAGTGTTTCCTTGATTGAATTAGCTCTCACACCAATATTTGCGTCTAGAGCCTTTGCATTGAGGGCTATCTGAAAACGGCTGTGGCGCTGAAGTTGCCTGTGAATGTGGAGTTGGTGGCATGTGAAACCCGCATGTGGAGCATTCGTTTGTGTGGGATGCTCTACCAGGTTCATTCCTAGATAATGCACTCAAAGGGCACTAAACATAGAGTGTGAAAACTGAGTTTCCTTGAGAGCTGCTTGGAAGCCTGATGGTGTGTGAAGTTAGTGAGCCAAATGGAGTTGTTCTCCCACAAGAACCACTCGGCTGATCCTTCTTCAATATGCCCTTCACCAACATGCAGTGTTTCTTTGATTGAATTAGCTCTCACACCAATATTTGCGTCTAGAGCCTTTGCATTGAGGGCTATCTGAAAACGGCTGTGGCGCTGAAGTTGCCTGTGAATGTGGAGTTGGTGGCATGTGAAACCCGCATGTGGAGCATTCGTTTGTGTGGGATGCTCTACCAGGTTCATTCCTAGATAATGCACTCAAAGGGCACTAAACATAGAGCGTGAAAACTGAGTTTCCTTGAGAGCTGCTTGGAAGCCTGATGGTGTGTGAAGTTAGTGAGCCAAATGGAGTTGTTCTCCCACAAGAACCACTCGGCTGATCCTTCTTCAATATGCCCTTCACCAACATGCAGTGTTTCCTTGATTGAATTAGCTCTCACACCAATATTTGCGTCTAGAGCCTTTGCATTGAGGGCTCTCTGAAAACGGCTGTGGCGCTGAAGTTGCCTGTGAATGTGGAGTTGGTGGCATGTGAAACCCGCATGTGGAGCATTCGTTTGTGTGGGATGCTGACCAAGCTTCATTTCAGTCCTAGGCACACAAAGAGCACTAAGCATAGAGTGTGAAAACTGAGTTTCCTTGAGAGCTGCTTGGAAGCCTGATGGTGTGTGAAGTTAGTGAGCCAAATGGAGTTGTTCTCCCACAAGAACCACTCGGCTGATCCTTCTTCAATATGCCCTTCACCAACATGCAGTGTTTCCTTGATTGAATTAGCTCTCACACCAATATTTGCGTCTAGAGCCTTTGCATTGAGGGCTATCTGAAAACGGCTGTGGCGCTGAAGTTGCCTGTGAATGTGGAGTTGGTGGCATGTGAAACCCACATGTGGAGCATTCGTTTGTGTGGATTGCTCTACCAGGTTCATTCCTAGATAATGCACTCAAAGGGCACTAAGCATAGAGTATGAAAACTGAGTTTCCTTGAGAGCTGCTTGGAAGCCTGATGGTGTGTGAAGTTAGTGAGCCAAATGGAGTTGTTCTCCCACAAGAACCACTCGGCTGATCCTTCTTCAATATGCCCTTCACCAACATGCAGTGTTTCTTTGATTGAATTAGCTCTCACACCAATATTTGCGTCTAGAGCCTTTGCATTGAGGGCTATCTGAAAACGGCTGTGGCGCTGAAGTTGCCTGTGAATGTGGAGTTGGTGGCATGTGAAACCCGCATGTGGAGCATTCGTTTATGTGGGATGCTCTGCAAGCATCATTTCAGTCCTAGGCACTCAAAGGGCACTAAGCATAGAGTGTGAAAACTGAGTTTCCTTGAGAGCTGCTTGGAAGCCTGATGGTGTGTGAAGTTAGTGAGCCAAATGGAGTTGTTCTCACACAAGAACCACTCGGCTGATCCTTCTTCAATATGCCCTTCACCAACATGCAGTGTTTCCTTGATTGAATTAGCTCTCACACCAATATTTGCGTCTAGAGCCTTTGCATTGAGGGCTATCTGAAAACGGCGGTGGCGCTGAAGTTGCCTGTGAATGTGGAGTTGGTGGCATGTGAAACGCGCAAGTGGAGCATTCGTAAGTATGGGATGCTCTACCATGTTCATGCCTAGATAATGCACTCAAATGGCACTAAGCATAGAGTGTGAAAACTGAGTTTCCTTGAGAGCTGCTTGGAAGCCTGATGGTGTGTGAAGTTAGTGAGCCAAATGGAGTTGTTCTCCCACAAGAACCACTCGGCTGATCCTTCTTCATTATGGCCTTCACCAACATGCAGTGTTTCCTTGATTGAATTAGCTCTCACACCAATATTTGCGTCTAGAGCCTTTGCATTGAGGGCTATCTGAAAACGGCTGTGGCGCGGAAGTTGCCTGTGAATGTGGAGTTGGTGGCATGTGAAACCCGCAAGTGGAGCATTCGTAAGTATGGGATGCTCTACCAGGTTCATTCCTAGATAATGCACTCAAAGGGCACTAAGCATAGAGTGTGAAAACTGAGTTTCCTTGAGAGCTGCTTGGAAGCCTGATGGTGTGTGAAGTTAGTGAGCCAAATGGAGTTGTTCTCCCACAAGAACCACTCGGCTGATCCTTCTTCAATATGCCCTTCACCAACATGCAGTGTTTCCTTGATTGAATTAGCTCTCACACCAATATTTGCGTCTAGAGCCTTTGCATTGAGGGCTATCTGAAAACGGCTGTGGCGCTGAAGTTGCCTGTGAATGTGGAGTTGGTGGCATGTGAAACCCGCAAGTGGAGCATTCGTTTATGTGGGATGCTCTCCAAGCTTCATTTCAGTCCTAGGCACACAAAGGGCACTAAGCATAGAGTGTGAAAACTGAGTTTCCTTGAGAGCTGCTTGGAAGCCTGATGGTGTGTGAAGTTAGTGAGCCAAATGGAGTTGTTCTCCCACAAGAACCACTCGGCTGATCCTTCTTCAATATGCCCTTCACCAACATGCAGTGTTTTCTTGATTGAATTAGCTCTCACACCAATATTTGCGTCTAGAGCCTTTGCATTGAGGGCTATCTGAAAACGGCTGTGGCGCTGAAGTTGCCTGTGAATGTGGAGTTGGTGGCATGTGAAACCCGCATGTGGAGCATTCGTTTGTGTGGGATGCTCTACCAGGTTCATTCCTAGATAATGCACTCAAAGGGCACTAAACATAGAGTGTGAAAACTGAGTTTCCTTGAGAGCTGCTTGGAAGCCTGATGGTGTGTGAAGTTAGTGAGCCAAATGGAGTTGTTCTCCCACAAGAACCACTCGGCTGATCCTTCTTCAATATGCCCTTCACCAACATGCAGTGTTTCTTTGATTGAATTAGCTCTCACACCAATATTTGCGTCTAGAGCCTTTGCATTGAGGGCTATCTGAAAACGGCTGTGGCGCTGAAGTTGCCTGTGAATGTGGAGTTGGTGGCATGTGAAACCCGCATGTGGAGCATTCGTTTGTGTGGGATGCTCTACCAGGTTCATTCCTAGATAATGCACTCAAAGGGCACTAAACATAGAGTGTGAAAACTGAGTTTCCTTGAGAGCTGCTTGGAAGCCTGATGGTGTGTGAAGTTAGTGAGCCAAATGGAGTTGTTCTCCCACAAGAACCACTCGGCTGATCCTTCTTCAATATGCCCTTCACCAACATGCAGTGTTTCCTTGATTGAATTAGCTCTCACACCAATATTTGCGTCTAGAGCCTTTGCATTGAGGGCTCTCTGAAAACGGCTGTGGCGCTGAAGTTGCCTGTGAATGTGGAGTTGGTGGCATGTGAAACCCGCATGTGGAGCATTCGTTTGTGTGGGATGCTGACCAAGCTTCATTTCAGTCCTAGGCACACAAAGAGCACTAAGCATAGAGTGTGAAAACTGAGTTTCCTTGAGAGCTGCTTGGAAGCCTGATGGTGTGTGAAGTTAGTGAGCCAAATGGAGTTGTTCTCCCACAAGAACCACTCGGCTGATCCTTCTTCAATATGCCCTTCACCAACATGCAGTGTTTCCTTGATTGAATTAGCTCTCACACCAATATTTGCGTCTAGAGCCTTTGCATTGAGGGCTATCTGAAAACGGCTGTGGCGCTGAAGTTGCCTGTGAATGTGGAGTTGGTGGCATGTGAAACCCACATGTGGAGCATTCGTTTGTGTGGATTGCTCTACCAGGTTCATTCCTAGATAATGCACTCAAAGGGCACTAAGCATAGAGTATGAAAACTGAGTTTCCTTGAGAGCTGCTTGGAAGCCTGATGGTGTGTGAAGTTAGTGAGCCAAATGGAGTTGTTCTCCCACAAGAACCACTCGGCTGATCCTTCTTCAATATGCCCTTCACCAACATGCAGTGTTTCTTTGATTGAATTAGCTCTCACACCAATATTTGCGTCTAGAGCCTTTGCATTGAGGGCTATCTGAAAACGGCTGTGGCGCTGAAGTTGCCTGTGAATGTGGAGTTGGTGGCATGTGAAACCCGCATGTGGAGCATTCGTTTATGTGGGATGCTCTGCAAGCATCATTTCAGTCCTAGGCACTCAAAGGGCACTAAGCATAGAGTGTGAAAACTGAGTTTCCTTGAGAGCTGCTTGGAAGCCTGATGGTGTGTGAAGTTAGTGAGCCAAATGGAGTTGTTCTCACACAAGAACCACTCGGCTGATCCTTCTTCAATATGCCCTTCACCAACATGCAGTGTTTCCTTGATTGAATTAGCTCTCACACCAATATTTGCGTCTAGAGCCTTTGCATTGAGGGCTATCTGAAAACGGCGGTGGCGCTGAAGTTGCCTGTGAATGTGGAGTTGGTGGCATGTGAAACCCGCATGTGGAGCATTCGTAAGTATGGGATGCTCTACCATGTTCATGCCTAGATAATGCACTCAAATGGCACTAAGCATAGAGTGTGAAAACTGAGTTTCCTTGAGAGCTGCTTGGAAGCCTGATGGTGTGTGAAGTTAGTGAGCCAAATGGAGTTGTTCTCCCACAAGAACCACTCGGCTGATCCTTCTTCATTATGGCCTTCACCAACATGCAGTGTTTCCTTGATTGAATTAGCTCTCACACCAATATTTGCGTCTAGAGCCTTTGCATTGAGGGCTATCTGAAAACGGCTGTGGCGCGGAAGTTGCCTGTGAATGTGGAGTTGGTGGCATGTGAAACCCGCAAGTGGAGCATTCGTAAGTATGGGATGCTCTACCAGGTTCATTCCTAGATAATGCACTCAAAGGGCACTAAGCATAGAGTGTGAAAACTGAGTTTCCTTGAGAGCTGCTTGGAAGCCTGATGGTGTGTGAAGTTAGTGAGCCAAATGGAGTTGTTCTCCCACAAGAACCACTCGGCTGATCCTTCTTCAATATGCCCTTCACCAACATGCAGTGTTTCCTTGATTGAATTAGCTCTCACACCAATATTTGCGTCTAGAGCCTTTGCATTGAGGGCTATCTGAAAACGGCTGTGGCGCTGAAGTTGCCTGTGAATGTGGAGTTGGTGGCATGTGAAACCCGCAAGTGGAGCATTCGTTTATGTGGGATGCTCTCCAAGCTTCATTTCAGTCCTAGGCACACAAAGGGCACTAAGCATAGAGTGTGAAAACTGAGTTTCCTTGAGAGCTGCTTGGAAGCCTGATGGTGTGTGAAGTTAGTGAGCCAAATGGAGTTGTTCTCCCACAAGAACCACTCGGCTGATCCTTCTTCAATATGCCCTTCACCAACATGCAGTGTTTTCTTGATTGAATTAGCTCTCACACCAATATTTGCGTCTAGAGCCTTTGCATTGAGGGCTATCTGAAAACGGCTGTGGCGCTGAAGTTGCCTGTGAATGTGGAGTTGGTGGCATGTGAAACCCGCATGTGGAGCATTCGTTTGTGTGGGATGCTCTACCAGGTTCATTCCTAGATAATGCACTCAAAGGGCACTAAACATAGAGCGTGAAAACTGAGTTTGCTTGAGAGCTGCTTGGAAGCCTGATGGTGTGTGAAGTTAGTGAGCCAAATGGAGTTGTTCTCCCACAAGAACCACTCGGCTGATCCTTCTTCAATATGCCCTTCACCAACATGCAGTGTTTCCTTGATTGAATTAGCTCTCACACCAATATTTGCGTCTAGAGCCTTTGCATTGAGGGCTATCTGAAAACGGCTGTGGCGCTGAAGTTGCCTGTGAATGTGGAGTTGGTGGCATGTGAAACCCGCATGTGGAGCATTCGTTTATGTGGGATGCTCTACCAGGTTCATTCCTAGATAATGCACTCAAAGGGCACTAAGCATAGAGTGTGAAAACTGAGTTTCCTTGAGAGCTGCTTGGAAGCCTGGTGGTGTGTGAAGTTAGTGAGCCAAATGGAGTTGTTCTCCCACAAGAACCACTCGGCTGATCCTTCTTCAATATGCCCTTCACCAACATGCAGTGTTTCCTTGATTGAATTAGCTCTCACACCAATATTTGCGTCTAGAGCCTTTGCATTGAGGGCTATCTGAAAACGGCTGTGGCGCTGAAGTTGCCTGTGAATGTGGAGTTGGTGGCATGTGAAACCCGCATGTGGAGCATTCGTTTGTGTGGGATGCTGACCAAGCTTCATTTCAGTCCTATTCACACAAAGAGCACTAAGCATAGAGTGTGAAAACTGAGTTTCCTTGAGAGCTGCTTGGAAGCCTGATGGTGTGTGAAGTTAGTGAGCCAAATGGAGTTGTTCTCCCACAAGAACCACTCGGCTGATCCTTCTTCAATATGCCCTTCACCAACATGCAGTGTTTCCTAGATTGAATTAGCTCTCACACCAATATTTGCGTCTAGAGCCTTTGCATTGAGGGCTATCTGAAAACGGCTGTGGCGCTGAAGTTGCCTGTGAATGTGGAGTTGGTTTCATGTGAAACCCGCATGTGGAGCATTCGTAAGTATGGGATGCTCTACCAGGTTCATTCCTAGATAATGCACTCAAAGGGCACTAAACATAGAGTGTAAAAACTGAGTTTCCTTGAGAGCTGCTTGGAAGCCTGATGGTGTGTGAAGTTAGTGAGCCAAATGGAGTTGTTCTCCCAAAAGAACCACTCGGCTGATTCTTCTTCAATATGCCCTTCACCAACATGCAGTGTTTCCTTGATTGAATTAGCTCTCACACCAATATTTGCGTCTAGAGCCTTTGCATTGAGGGCTATCTGAAAACGGCTGTGGCGCGGAAGTTGCCTGTGAATGTGGAGTTGGTGGCATGTGAAACCCGCATGTGGAGCATTCGTTTGTGTGGGATGCTCTACCAGGTTCATTCCTAGATAATGCACTCAAAGGGCACTAAACATAGAGTGTGAAAACTGAGTTTGCTTGAGAGCTGCTTGGAAGCCTGATGGTGTGTGAAGTTAGTGAGCCAAATGGAGTTGTTCTCCCACAAGAACCACTCGGCTGATCCTTCTTCAATATGCCCTTCACCAACATGCAGTGTTTCCTTGATTGAATTAGCTCTCACACCAATATTTGCGTCTAGAGCCTTTGCATTGAGGGCTATCTGAAAACGGCTGTGGCGCTGAAGTTGCCTGTGAATGTGGAGTTGGTGGCATGTGAAACCGCATGTGGAGCATTCGTTTATGTGGGATGCTCTACCAGGTTCATTCCTAGATAATGCACTCAAAGGGCACTAAACATAGAGTGTGAAAACTGAGTTTGCTTGAGAGCTGCTTGGAAGCCTGATGGTGTGTGAAGTTAGTGAGCCAAATGGAGTTGTTCTCCCACAAGAACCACTCGGCTGATCCTTCTTCAATATGCCCTTCACCAACATGCAGTGTTTCCTTGATTGAATTAGCTCTCACACCAATATTTGCGTCTAGAGCCTTTGCATTGAGGGCTATCTGAAAACGGCTGTGGCGCTGAAGTTGCCTGTGAATGTGGAGTTGGTGGCATGTGAAACCCGCATGTGGAGCATTCGTTTATGTGGGATGCTCTACCAGGTTCATTCCTAGATAATGCACTCAAAGGGCACTAAGCATAGAGTGTGAAAACTGAGTTTCCTTGAGAGCTGCTTGGAAGCCTGGTGGTGTGTGACGTTAGTGAGCCAAATGGAGTTGTTCTCCCACAAGAACCACTCGGCTGATCCTTCTTCAATATGCCCTTCACCAACATGCAGTGTTTCCTTGATTGAATTAGCTCTCACACCAATATTTGCGTCTAGAGCCTTTGCATTGAGGGCTATCTGAAAACGGCTGTGGCGCTGAAGTTGCCTGTGAATGTGGAGTTGGTGGCATGTGAAACCCGCATGTGGAGCATTCGTTTGTGTGGGATGCTGACCAAGCTTCATTTCAGTCCTATTCACACAAAGAGCACTAAGCATAGAGTGTGAAAACTGAGTTTCCTTGAGAGCTGCTTGGAAGCCTGATGGTGTGTGAAGTTAGTGAGCCAAATGGAGTTGTTCTCCCACAAGAACCACTCGGCTGATCCTTCTTCAATATGCCCTTCACCAACATGCAGTGTTTCCTAGATTGAATTAGCTCTCACACCAATATTTGCGTCTAGAGCCTTTGCATTGAGGGCTATCTGAAAACGGCTGTGGCGCTGAAGTTGCCTGTGAATGTGGAGTTGGTGGCATGTGAAACCCGCATGTGGAGCATTCGTAAGTATGGGATGCTCTACCAGGTTCATTCCTAGATAATGCACTCAAAGGGCACTAAGCATAGAGTGTAAAAACTGAGTTTCCTTGAGAGCTGCTTGGAAGCCTGATGGTGTGTGAAGTTAGTGAGCCAAATGGAGTTGTTCTCCCAAAAGAACCACTCGGCTGATTCTTCTTCAATATGCCCTTCACCAACATGCAGTGTTTCCTTGATTGAATTAGCTCTCACACCAATATTTGCGTCTAGAGCCTTTGCATTGAGGGCTATCTGAAAACGGCTGTGGCGCTGAAGTTTCCTGTGAATGTGGAGTTGGTGGCATGTGAAACCCGCATGTGGAGCATTCGTTTGTGTGGGATGCTCTACCAGGTTCATTCCTAGATAATGCACTCAAAGGGCACTAAGCATAGAGTGTGAAAACTGAGTTTCCTTGAGAGCTGCTTGGAAGCCTGATGGTGTGTGAAGTTAGTGAGCCAAATGGAGTTGTTCTCCCACAAGAACCACTCGGCTGATCCTTCTTCAATATGCCCTTCACCAACATGCAGTGTTTCCTTGATTGAATTAGCTCTCACACCAATATTTGCGTCTAGAGCCTTTGCATTGAGGGCTATCTGAAACCGGCTGTGGCGCTGAAGTTGCCTGTGAATGTGGAGTTGGTGGCATGTGAAACCCGCATGTGGAGCATTCGTTTGTGTGGGATGCTGACCAAGCTTCATTTCAGTCCTAGGCATACAAAGGGCACTAAGCATAGAGTGTGAAAACTGAGTTTCCTTGAGAGCTGCTTGGAAGCCTGATGGTGTGTGAAGTTAGTGAGCCAAATGGAGTTGTTCTCCCACAAGAACCACTCGGCTGATCCTTCTTCAATATGCCCTTCACCAACATGCAGTGTTTTCTTGATTGAATTAGCTCTCACACCAATATTTGCGTCTAGAGCCTTTGCATTGAGGGCTATCTGAAAACGGCTGTGGCGCTGAAGTTGCCTGTGAATGTGGAGTTGGTGGCATGTGAAACCCGCATGTGGAGCATTCGTTTGTGTGGGATGCTCTACCAGGTTCATTCCTAGATAATGCACTCAAAGGGCACTAAACATAGAGTGTGAAAACTGAGTTTCCTTGAGAGCTGCTTGGAAGCCTGATGGTGTGTGAAGTTAGTGAGCCAAATGGAGTTGTTCTCCCACAAGAACCACTCGGCTGATCCTTCTTCAATATGCCCTTCACCAACATGCAGTGTTTCTTTGATTGAATTAGCTCTCACACCAATATTTGCGTCTAGAGCCTTTGCATTGAGGGCTATCTGAAAACGGCTGTGGCGCTGAAGTTGCCTGTGAATGTGGAGTTGGTGGCATGTGAAACCCGCATGTGGAGCATTCGTTTGTGTGGGATGCTCTACCAGGTTCATTCCTAGATAATGCACTCAAAGGGCACTAAACATAGAGCGTGAAAACTGAGTTTCCTTGAGAGCTGCTTGGAAGCCTGATGGTGTGTGAAGTTAGTGAGCCAAATGGAGTTGTTCTCCCACAAGAACCACTCGGCTGATCCTTCTTCAATATGCCCTTCACCAACATGCAGTGTTTCCTTGATTGAATTAGCTCTCACACCAATATTTGCGTCTAGAGCCTTTGCATTGAGGGCTCTCTGAAAACGGCTGTGGCGCTGAAGTTGCCTGTGAATGTGGAGTTGGTGGCATGTGAAACCCGCATGTGGAGCATTCGTTTGTGTGGGATGCTGACCAAGCTTCATTTCAGTCCTAGGCACACAAAGAGCACTAAGCATAGAGTGTGAAAACTGAGTTTCCTTGAGAGCTGCTTGGAAGCCTGATGGTGTGTGAAGTTAGTGAGCCAAATGGAGTTGTTCTCCCACAAGAACCACTCGGCTGATCCTTCTTCAATATGCCCTTCACCAACATGCAGTGTTTCCTTGATTGAATTAGCTCTCACACCAATATTTGCGTCTAGAGCCTTTGCATTGAGGGCTATCTGAAAACGGCTGTGGCGCTGAAGTTGCCTGTGAATGTGGAGTTGGTGGCATGTGAAACCCACATGTGGAGCATTCGTTTGTGTGGATTGCTCTACCAGGTTCATTCCTAGATAATGCACTCAAAGGGCACTAAGCATAGAGTATGAAAACTGAGTTTCCTTGAGAGCTGCTTGGAAGCCTGATGGTGTGTGAAGTTAGTGAGCCAAATGGAGTTGTTCTCCCACAAGAACCACTCGGCTGATCCTTCTTCAATATGCCCTTCACCAACATGCAGTGTTTCTTTGATTGAATTAGCTCTCACACCAATATTTGCGTCTAGAGCCTTTGCATTGAGGGCTATCTGAAAACGGCTGTGGCGCTGAAGTTGCCTGTGAATGTGGAGTTGGTGGCATGTGAAACCCGCATGTGGAGCATTCGTTTATGTGGGATGCTCTGCAAGCATCATTTCAGTCCTAGGCACTCAAAGGGCACTAAGCATAGAGTGTGAAAACTGAGTTTCCTTGAGAGCTGCTTGGAAGCCTGATGGTGTGTGAAGTTAGTGAGCCAAATGGAGTTGTTCTCACACAAGAACCACTCGGCTGATCCTTCTTCAATATGCCCTTCACCAACATGCAGTGTTTCCTTGATTGAATTAGCTCTCACACCAATATTTGCGTCTAGAGCCTTTGCATTGAGGGCTATCTGAAAACGGCGGTGGCGCTGAAGTTGCCTGTGAATGTGGAGTTGGTGGCATGTGAAACGCGCAAGTGGAGCATTCGTAAGTATGGGATGCTCTACCATGTTCATGCCTAGATAATGCACTCAAATGGCACTAAGCATAGAGTGTGAAAACTGAGTTTCCTTGAGAGCTGCTTGGAAGCCTGATGGTGTGTGAAGTTAGTGAGCCAAATGGAGTTGTTCTCCCACAAGAACCACTCGGCTGATCCTTCTTCATTATGGCCTTCACCAACATGCAGTGTTTCCTTGATTGAATTAGCTCTCACACCAATATTTGCGTCTAGAGCCTTTGCATTGAGGGCTATCTGAAAACGGCTGTGGCGCTGAAGTTGCCTGTGAATGTGGAGTTGGTGGCATGTGAAACCCGCAAGTGGAGCATTCGTAAGTATGGGATGCTCTACCAGGTTCATTCCTAGATAATGCACTCAAAGGGCACTAAGCATAGAGTGTGAAAACTGAGTTTCCTTGAGAGCTGCTTGGAAGCCTGATGGTGTGTGAAGTTAGTGAGCCAAATGGAGTTGTTCTCCCACAAGAACCACTCGGCTGATCCTTCTTCAATATGCCCTTCACCAACATGCAGTGTTTCCTTGATTGAATTAGCTCTCACACCAATATTTGCGTCTAGAGCCTTTGCATTGAGGGCTATCTGAAAACGGCTGTGGCGCTGAAGTTGCCTGTGAATGTGGAGTTGGTGGCATGTGAAACCCGCATGTGGAGCATTCGTTTATGTGGGATGCTCTCCAAGCTTCATTTCAGTCCTAGGCACACAAAGGGCACTAAGCATAGAGTGTGAAAACTGAGTTTCCTTGAGAGCTGCTTGGAAGCCTGATGGTGTGTGAAGTTAGTGAGCCAAATGGAGTTGTTCTCCCACAAGAACCACTCGGCTGATCCTTCTTCAATATGCCCTTCACCAACATGCAGTGTTTTCTTGATTGAATTAGCTCTCACACCAATATTTGCGTCTAGAGCCTTTGCATTGAGGGCTATCTGAAAACGGCTGTGGCGCTGAAGTTGCCTGTGAATGTGGAGTTGGTGGCATGTGAAACCCGCATGTGGAGCATTCGTTTGTGTGGGATGCTCTACCAGGTTCATTCCTAGATAATGCACTCAAAGGGCACTAAACATAGAGCGTGAAAACTGAGTTTGCTTGAGAGCTGCTTGGAAGCCTGATGGTGTGTGAAGTTAGTGAGCCAAATGGAGTTGTTCTCCCACAAGAACCACTCGGCTGATCCTTCTTCAATATGCCCTTCACCAACATGCAGTGTTTCCTTGATTGAATTAGCTCTCACACCAATATTTGCGTCTAGAGCCTTTGCATTGAGGGCTATCTGAAAACGGCTGTGGCGCTGAAGTTGCCTGTGAATGTGGAGTTGGTGGCATGTGAAACCCGCATGTGGAGCATTCGTTTATGTGGGATGCTCTACCAGGTTCATTCCTAGATAATGCACTCAAAGGGCACTAAGCATAGAGTGTGAAAACTGAGTTTCCTTGAGAGCTGCTTGGAAGCCTGGTGGTGTGTGAAGTTAGTGAGCCAAATGGAGTTGTTCTCCCACAAGAACCACTCGGCTGATCCTTCTTCAATATGCCCTTCACCAACATGCAGTGTTTCCTTGATTGAATTAGCTCTCACACCAATATTTGCGTCTAGAGCCTTTGCATTGAGGGCTATCTGAAAACGGCTGTGGCGCTGAAGTTGCCTGTGAATGTGGAGTTGGTGGCATGTGAAACCCGCATGTGGAGCATTCGTTTGTGTGGGATGCTGACCAAGCTTCATTTCAGTCCTATTCACACAAAGAGCACTAAGCATAGAGTGTGAAAACTGAGTTTCCTTGAGAGCTGCTTGGAAGCCTGATGGTGTGTGAAGTTAGTGAGCCAAATGGAGTTGTTCTCCCACAAGAACCACTCGGCTGATCCTTCTTCAATATGCCCTTCACCAACATGCAGTGTTTCCTAGATTGAATTAGCTCTCACACCAATATTTGCGTCTAGAGCCTTTGCATTGAGGGCTATCTGAAAACGGCTGTGGCGCTGAAGTTGCCTGTGAATGTGGAGTTGGTTTCATGTGAAACCCGCATGTGGAGCATTCGTAAGTATGGGATGCTCTACCAGGTTCATTCCTAGATAATGCACTCAAAGGGCACTAAACATAGAGTGTAAAAACTGAGTTTCCTTGAGAGCTGCTTGGAAGCCTGATGGTGTGTGAAGTTAGTGAGCCAAATGGAGTTGTTCTCCCAAAAGAACCACTCGGCTGATTCTTCTTCAATATGCCCTTCACCAACATGCAGTGTTTCCTTGATTGAATTAGCTCTCACACCAATATTTGCGTCTAGAGCCTTTGCATTGAGGGCTATCTGAAAACGGCTGTGGCGCGGAAGTTGCCTGTGAATGTGGAGTTGGTGGCATGTGAAACCCGCATGTGGAGCATTCGTTTGTGTGGGATGCTCTACCAGGTTCATTCCTAGATAATGCACTCAAAGGGCACTAAACATAGAGTGTGAAAACTGAGTTTGCTTGAGAGCTGCTTGGAAGCCTGATGGTGTGTGAAGTTAGTGAGCCAAATGGAGTTGTTCTCCCACAAGAACCACTCGGCTGATCCTTCTTCAATATGCCCTTCACCAACATGCAGTGTTTCCTTGATTGAATTAGCTCTCACACCAATATTTGCGTCTAGAGCCTTTGCATTGAGGGCTATCTGAAAACGGCTGTGGCGCTGAAGTTGCCTGTGAATGTGGAGTTGGTGGCATGTGAAACCCGCATGTGGAGCATTCGTTTATGTGGGATGCTCTACCAGGTTCATTCCTAGATAATGCACTCAAAGGGCACTAAGCATAGAGTGTGAAAACTGAGTTTCCTTGAGAGCTGCTTGGAAGCCTGGTGGTGTGTGACGTTAGTGAGCCAAATGGAGTTGTTCTCCCACAAGAACCACTCGGCTGATCCTTCTTCAATATGCCCTTCACCAACATGCAGTGTTTCCTTGATTGAATTAGCTCTCACACCAATATTTGCGTCTAGAGCCTTTGCATTGAGGGCTATCTGAAAACGGCTGTGGCGCTGAAGTTGCCTGTGAATGTGGAGTTGGTGGCATGTGAAACCCGCATGTGGAGCATTCGTTTGTGTGGGATGCTGACCAAGCTTCATTTCAGTCCTATTCACACAAAGAGCACTAAGCATAGAGTGTGAAAACTGAGTTTCCTTGAGAGCTGCTTGGAAGCCTGATGGTGTGTGAAGTTAGTGAGCCAAATGGAGTTGTTCTCCCACAAGAACCACTCGGCTGATCCTTCTTCAATATGCCCTTCACCAACATGCAGTGTTTCCTAGATTGAATTAGCTCTCACACCAATATTTGCGTCTAGAGCCTTTGCATTGAGGGCTATCTGAAAACGGCTGTGGCGCTGAAGTTGCCTGTGAATGTGGAGTTGGTTTCATGTGAAACCCGCATGTGGAGCATTCGTAAGTATGGGATGCTCTACCAGGTTCATTCCTAGATAATGCACTCAAAGGGCACTAAGCATAGAGTGTAAAAACTGAGTTTCCTTGAGAGCTGCTTGGAAGCCTGATGGTGTGTGAAGTTAGTGAGCCAAATGGAGTTGTTCTCCCAAAAGAACCACTCGGCTGATTCTTCTTCAATATGCCCTTCACCAACATGCAGTGTTTCCTTGATTGAATTAGCTCTCACACCAATATTTGCGTCTAGAGCCTTTGCATTGAGGGCTATCTGAAAACGGCTGTGGCGCTGAAGTTTCCTGTGAATGTGGAGTTGGTGGCATGTGAAACCCGCATGTGGAGCATTCGTTTGTGTGGGATGCTCTACCAGGTTCATTCCTAGATAATGCACTCAAAGGGCACTAAGCATAGAGTGTGAAAACTGAGTTTCCTTGAGAGCTGCTTGGAAGCCTGATGGTGTGTGAAGTTAGTGAGCCAAATGGAGTTGTTCTCCAACAAGAACCACTCGGCTGATCCTTCTTCAATATGCCCTTCACCAACATGCAGTGTTTCCTTGATTGAATTAGCTCTCACACCAATATTTGCGTCTAGAGCCTTTGCATTGAGGGCTATCTGAAACCGGCTGTGGCGCTGAAGTTGCCTGTGAATGTGGAGTTGGTGGCATGTGAAACCCGCATGTGGAGCATTCGTTTGTGTGGGATGCTGACCAAGCTTCATTTCAGTCCTAGGCATACAAAGGGCACTAAGCATAGAGTGTGAAAACTGAGTTTCCTTGAGAGCTGCTTGGAAGCCTGATGGTGTGTGAAGTTAGTGAGCCAAATGGAGTTGTTCTCCCACAAGAACCACTCGGCTGATTCTTCTTCATTATGGCCTTCACCAACATGCAGTGTTTCCTTGATTGAATTAGCTCTCACACCAATATTTGCGTCTAGAGCCTTTGCATTGAGGGCTATCTGAAAAACGGCTGTGGCGCTGAAGTTGCTTGTGAATGTGGAGTTGGTGGCATGTGAAACCCGCATCTGGAGCTTTCGTTTGTGTGGGATGCTGACCAAGCTTCATTTCAGTCCTAGGCACACAAAGAGCACTAAGCATAGAGTGTGAAAACTGAGTTTCCTTGAGAGCTGCTTGGAAGCCTGATGGTGTGTGAAGTTAGTGAGCCAAATGGAGTTGTTCTCCCACAAGAACCACTCGGCTGATCCTTCTTCAATATGCCCTTCACCAACATGCAGTGTTTCCTTCATTGAATTAGCTCTCACACCAATATTTGCGTCTAGAGCCTTTGCATTGAGGGCTATCTGAAAACGGCTGTGGCGCTGAAGTTGCCTGTGAATGTGGAGTTGGTGGCATGTGAAACCCGCAAGTGGAGCATTCGTAAGTATGGGATGCTCTACCATGTTCATTCCTAGATAATGCACTCAAAGGGCACTAAGCATAGAGTGTAAAAACTGAGTTTCCTTGAGAGCTGCTTGGAAGCCTGATGGTGTGTGAAGTTAGTGAGCCAAATGGAGTTGTTCTCCCACAAGAACCACTCGGCTGATCCTTCTTCAATATGCCCTTCACCAACATGCAGTGTTTCCTTGATTGAATTAGCTCTCACACCAATATTTGCGTCTAGAGCCTTTGCATTGAGGGCTATCTGAAAACGGCTGTGGCGCTGAAGTTGCCTGTGAATGTGGAGTTGGTGGCATGTGAAACCCGCAAGTGGAGCATTCGTTTGTGTGGGATGCTCTACCAGGTTCATTCCTAGATAATGCACTCAAAGGGCACTAAACATAGAGTGTGAAACCTGAGTTTCCTTGAGAGCTGCTTGGAAGCCTGATGGTGTGTGAAGTTAGTGAGCCAAATGGAGTTGTTCTCCCACAAGAACCACTCGGCTGATCCTTCTTCAATATGCCCTTCACCAACATGCAGTGTTTCCTTGATTGAATTAGCTCTCACACCAATATTTGCGTCTAGAGCCTTTGCATTGAGGGCTATCTGAAAACGGCTGTGGCACTGAAGTTTCCTGTGAATGTGGAGTTGTTAGCATGTGAAACCCGCATGTGGAGCATTCGTTTGTGTGGGATGCTGACCAAGCTTCATTTCAGTCCTAGGCATACAAAGGGCACTAAGCATAGAGTGTGAAAACTGAGTTTCCTTGAGAGCTGCTTGGAAGCCTGATGGTGTGTGAAGTTAGTGAGCCAAATGGAGTTGTTCTCCCACAAGAACCACTCGGCTGATCCTTCTTCATTATGCCCTTCACCAACATGCAGTGTTTCCTTGATTGAATTAGCTCTCACACCAATATTTGCGTCTAGAGCCTTTGCATTGAGGGCTATCTGAAAACGGCTGTGGCGCGGAAGTTGCCTGTGAATGTGGAGTTGGTGGCATGTGAAACCCGCAAGTGGAGCATTCGTTTGTGTGGGATGCTCTACCAGGTTCATTCCTAGATAATGCACTCAAAGGGCACTAAGCATAGAGTGTGAAAACTGAGTTTCCTTGAGAGCTGCTTGGAAGCCTGATGGTGTGTGAAGTTAGTGAGCCAAATGGAGTTGTTCTCCCACAAGAACCACTCGGCTGATCCTTCTTCAATATGCCCTTCACCAACATGCAGTGTTTCCTTGATTGAATTAGCTCTCACACCAATATTTGCGTCTAGAGCCTTTGCATTGAGGGCTATCTGAAAACGGCTGTGGCGCTGAAGTTGCCTGTGAATGTGGAGTTGGTGGCATGTGAAACCCGCATGTGGAGCATTCGTTTGTGTGGGATGCTCTACCAGGTTCATTCCTAGATAATGCACTCAAAGGGCACTAAACATAGAGTGTGAAAACTGAGTTTCCTTGAGAGCTGCTTGGAAGCCTGATGGTGTGTGAAGTTAGTGAGCCAAATGGAGTTGTTCTCCCACAAGAACCACTCGGCTG
This sequence comes from Ochotona princeps, assembly GCF_030435755.1. Lineage (NCBI taxonomy): Eukaryota > Metazoa > Chordata > Mammalia > Lagomorpha > Ochotonidae > Ochotona > Ochotona princeps. The sequence continues at coordinate 19,797 of NW_026696582.1, forward strand.
ATCCTTCTTCAATATGCCCTTCACCAACATGCAGTGTTTCCTTGATTGAATTAGCTCTCACACCAATATTTGCGTCTAGAGCCTTTGCATTGAGGGCTATCTGAAAACGGCTGTGGCGCTGAAGTTGCCTGTGAATGTGGAGTTGGTGGCATGTGAAACCCACATGTGGAGCATTCGTTTGTGTGGATTGCTCTACCAGGTTCATTCCTAGATATAGCACTCAAAGGGCACTAAGCATAGAGTATGAAAACTGAGTTTCCTTGAGAGCTGCTTGGAAGCCTGATGGTGTGTGAAGTTAGTGAGCCAAATGGAGTTGTTCTCCCACAAGAACCACTCGGCTGATCCTTCTTCAATATGCCCTTCACCAACATGCAGTGTTTCTTTGATTGAATTAGCTCTCACACCAATATTTGCGTCTAGAGCCTTTGCATTGAGGGCTATCTGAAAACGGCTGTGGCGCTGAAGTTGCCTGTGAATGTGGAGTTGGTGGCATGTGAAACCCGCATGTGGAGCATTCGTTTATGTGGGATGCTCTGCAAGCATCATTTCAGTCCTAGGCACTCAAAGGGCACTAAGCATAGAGTGTGAAAACTGAGTTTCCTTGAGAGCTGCTTGGAAGCCTGATGGTGTGTGAAGTTAGTGAGCCAAATGGAGTTGTTCTCACACAAGAACCACTCGGCTGATCCTTCTTCAATATGCCCTTCACCAACATGCAGTGTTTCCTTGATTGAATTAGCTCTCACACCAATATTTGCGTCTAGAGCCTTTGCATTGAGGGCTATCTGAAAACGGCGGTGGCGCTGAAGTTGCCTGTGAATGTGGAGTTGGTGGCATGTGAAACGCGCAAGTGGAGCATTCGTAAGTATGGGATGCTCTACCATGTTCATGCCTAGATAATGCACTCAAATGGCACTAAGCATAGAGTGTGAAAACTGAGTTTCCTTGAGAGCTGCTTGGAAGCCTGATGGTGTGTGAAGTTAGTGAGCCAAATGGAGTTGTTCTCCCACAAGAACCACTCGGCTGATCCTTCTTCAATATGCCCTTCACCAACATGCAGTGTTTCCTTGATTGAATTAGCTCTCACACCAATATTTGCGTCTAGAGCCTTTGCATTGAGGGCTATCTGAAAACGGCTGTGGCGCGGAAGTTGCCTGTGAATGTGGAGTTGGTGGCATGTGAAACCCGCAAGTGGAGCATTCGTAAGTATGGGATGCTCTACCAGGTTCATTCCTAGATAATGCACTCAAAGGGCACTAAGCATAGAGTGTGAAAACTGAGTTTCCTTGAGAGCTGCTTGGAAGCCTGATGGTGTGTGAAGTTAGTGAGCCAAATGGAGTTGTTCTCCCACAAGAACCACTCGGCTGATCCTTCTTCAATATGCCCTTCACCAACATGCAGTGTTTCCTTGATTGAATTAGCTCTCACACCAATATTTGCGTCTAGAGCCTTTGCATTGAGGGCTATCTGAAAACGGCTGTGGCGCTGAAGTTGCCTGTGAATGTGGAGTTGGTGGCATGTGAAACCCGCAAGTGGAGCATTCGTTTATGTGGGATGCTCTCCAAGCTTCATTTCAGTCCTAGGCACACAAAGGGCACTAAGCATAGAGTGTGAAAACTGAGTTTCCTTGAGAGGTGCTTGGAAGCCTGATGGTGTGTGAAGTTAGTGAGCCAAATGGAGTTGTTCTCCCACAAGAACCACTCGGCTGATCCTTCTTCAATATGCCCTTCACCAACATGCAGTGTTTCCTTGATTGAATTAGCTCTCACACCAATATTTGCGTCTAGAGCCTTTGCATTGAGGGCTATCTGAAAACGGCTGTGGCGCTGAAGTTGCCTGTGAATGTGGAGTTGGTGGCATGTGAAACCCGCATGTGGAGCATTCGTTTGTGTGGGATGCTCTACCAGGTTCATTCCTAGATAATGCACTCAAAGGGCACTAAACATAGAGCGTGAAAACTGAGTTTGCTTGAGAGCTGCTTGGAAGCCTGATGGTGTGTGAAGTTAGTGAGCCAAATGGAGTTGTTCTCCCACAAGAACCACTCGGCTGATCCTTCTTCAATATGCCCTTCACCAACATGCAGTGTTTCCTTGATTGAATTAGCTCTCACACCAATATTTGCGTCTAGAGCCTTTGCATTGAGGGCTATCTGAAAACGGCTGTGGCGCTGAAGTTGCCTGTGAATGTGGAGTTGGTGGCATGTGAAACCCGCATGTGGAGCATTCGTTTATGTGGGATGCTCTACCAGGTTCATTCCTAGATAATGCACTCAAAGGGCACTAAGCATAGAGTGTGAAAACTGAGTTTCCTTGAGAGCTGCTTGGAAGCCTGGTGGTGTGTGAAGTTAGTGAGCCAAATGGAGTTGTTCTCCCACAAGAACCACTCGGCTGATCCTTCTTCAATATGCCCTTCACCAACATGCAGTGTTTCCTTGATTGAATTAGCTCTCACACCAATATTTGCGTCTAGAGCCTTTGCATTGAGGGCTATCTGAAAACGGCTGTGGCGCTGAAGTTGCCTGTGAATGTGGAGTTGGTGGCATGTGAAACCCGCATGTGGAGCATTCGTTTGTGTGGGATGCTGACCAAGCTTCATTTCAGTCCTATTCACACAAAGAGCACTAAGCATAGAGTGTGAAAACTGAGTTTCCTTGAGAGCTGCTTGGAAGCCTGATGGTGTGTGAAGTTAGTGAGCCAAATGGAGTTGTTCTCCCACAAGAACCACTCGGCTGATCCTTCTTCAATATGCCCTTCACCAACATGCAGTGTTTCCTAGATTGAATTAGCTCTCACACCAATATTTGCGTCTAGAGCCTTTGCATTGAGGGCTATCTGAAAACGGCTGTGGCGCTGAAGTTGCCTGTGAATGTGGAGTTGGTTTCATGTGAAACCCGCATGTGGAGCATTCGTAAGTATGGGATGCTCTACCAGGTTCATTCCTAGATAATGCACTCAAAGGGCACTAAGCATAGAGTGTAAAAACTGAGTTTCCTTGAGAGCTGCTTGGAAGCCTGATGGTGTGTGAAGTTAGTGAGCCAAATGGAGTTGTTCTCCCAAAAGAACCACTCGGCTGATTCTTCTTCAATATGCCCTTCACCAACATGCAGTGTTTCCTTGATTGAATTAGCTCTCACACCAATATTTGCGTCTAGAGCCTTTGCATTGAGGGCTATCTGAAAACGGCTGTGGCGCGGAAGTTGCCTGTGAATGTGGAGTTGGTGGCATGTGAAACCCGCATGTGGAGCATTCGTTTGTGTGGGATGCTCTACCAGGTTCATTCCTAGATAATGCACTCAAAGGGCACTAAACATAGAGCGTGAAAACTGAGTTTGCTTGAGAGCTGCTTGGAAGCCTGATGGTGTGTGAAGTTAGTGAGCCAAATGGAGTTGTTCTCCCACAAGAACCACTCGGCTGATCCTTCTTCAATATGCCCTTCACCAACATGCAGTGTTTCCTTGATTGAATTAGCTCTCACACCAATATTTGCGTCTAGAGCCTTTGCATTGAGGGCTATCTGAAAACGGCTGTGGCGCTGAAGTTGCCTGTGAATGTGGAGTTGGTGGCATGTGAAACCCGCATGTGGAGCATTCGTTTATGTGGGATGCTCTACCAGGTTCATTCCTAGATAATGCACTCAAAGGGCACTAAGCATAGAGTGTGAAAACTGAGTTTCCTTGAGAGCTGCTTGGAAGCCTGGTGGTGTGTGACGTTAGTGAGCCAAATGGAGTTGTTCTCCCACAAGAACCACTCGGCTGATCCTTCTTCAATATGCCCTTCACCAACATGCAGTGTTTCCTTGATTGAATTAGCTCTCACACCAATATTTGCGTCTAGAGCCTTTGCATTGAGGGCTATCTGAAAACGGCTGTGGCGCTGAAGTTGCCTGTGAATGTGGAGTTGGTGGCATGTGAAACCCGCATGTGGAGCATTCGTTTGTGTGGGATGCTGACCAAGCTTCATTTCAGTCCTATTCACACAAAGAGCACTAAGCATAGAGTGTGAAAACTGAGTTTCCTTGAGAGCTGCTTGGAAGCCTGATGGTGTGTGAAGTTAGTGAGCCAAATGGAGTTGTTCTCCCACAAGAACCACTCGGCTGATCCTTCTTCAATATGCCCTTCACCAACATGCAGTGTTTCCTAGATTGAATTAGCTCTCACACCAATATTTGCGTCTAGAGCCTTTGCATTGAGGGCTATCTGAAAACGGCTGTGGCGCTGAAGTTGCCTGTGAATGTGGAGTTGGTTTCATGTGAAACCCGCATGTGGAGCATTCGTAAGTATGGGATGCTCTACCAGGTTCATTCCTAGATAATGCACTCAAAGGGCACTAAGCATAGAGTGTGAAAACTGAGTTTCCTTGAGAGCTGCTTGGAAGCCTGATGGTGTGTGAAGTTAGTGACCCAAATGGAGTTGTTCTCCCAAAAGAACCACTCGGCTGATTCTTCTTCAATATGCCCTTCACCAACATGCAGTGTTTCCTTGATTGAATTAGCTCTCACACCAATATTTGCGTCTAGAGCCTTTGCATTGAGGGCTATCTGAAAACGGCTGTGGCGCTGAAGTTTCCTGTGAATGTGGAGTTGGTGGCATGTGAAACCCGCATGTGGAGCATTCGTTTGTGTGGGATGCTCTACCAGGTTCATTCCTAGATAATGCACTCAAAGGGCACTAAGCATAGAGTGTGAAAACTGAGTTTCCTTGAGAGCTGCTTGGAAGCCTGATGGTGTGTGAAGTTAGTGAGCCAAATGGAGTTGTTCTCCCACAAGAACCACTCGGCTGATCCTTCTTCAATATGCCCTTCACCAACATGCAGTGTTTCCTTGATTGAATTAGCTCTCACACCAATATTTGCGTCTAGAGCCTTTGCATTGAGGGCTATCTGAAACCGGCTGTGGCGCTGAAGTTGCCTGTGAATGTGGAGTTGGTGGCATGTGAAACCCGCATGTGGAGCATTCGTTTGTGTGGGATGCTGACCAACTTCATTTCAGTCCTAGGCACACAGAGAGCACTAAGCATAGAGTGTGAAAACTGAGTTTCCTTGAGACCTGCTTGGAAGCCTGATGGTGTGTGAAGTTAGTGAGCCAAATGGAGTTGTTCTCCCACAAGAACCACTCGGCTGATCCTTCTTCAATATGCCCTTCACCAACATGCAGTGTTTCCTTGATTGAATTAGCTCTCACACCAATATTTGCGTCTAGAGCCTTTGCATTGAGGGCTATCTGAAAACGGCTGTGGCGCTGAAGTTGCCTGTGAATGTGGAGTTGGTGGCATGTGAAACCCGCATGTGGAGCATTCGTTTGTGTGGGATGCTGACCAAGCTTCATTTCAGTCCTAGGCATACAAAGGGCACTAAGCATAGAGTGTGAAAACTGAGTTTCCTTGAGAGCTGCTTGGAAGCCTGATGGTGTGTGAAGTTAGTGAGCCAAATGGAGTTGTTCTCCCACAAGAACCACTCGGCTGATCCTTCTTCATTATGGCCTTCACCAACATGCAGTGTTTCCTTGATTGAATTAGCTCTCACACCAATATTTGCGTCTAGAGCCTTTGCATTGAGGGCTATCTGAAAAACGGCTGTGGCGCTGAAGTTGCTTGTGAATGTGGAGTTGGTGGCATGTGAAACCCGCATGTGGAGCTTTCGTTTGTGTGGGATGCTGACCAAGCTTCATTTCAGTCCTAGGCACACAAAGAGCACTAAGCATAGAGTGTGAAAACTGAGTTTCCTTGAGAGCTGCTTGGAAGCCTGATGGTGTGTGAAGTTAGTGAGCCAAATGGAGTTGTTCTCCCACAAGAACCACTCGGCTGATCCTTCTTCAATATGCCCTTCACCAACATGCAGTGTTTCCTTCATTGAATTAGCTCTCACACCAATATTTGCGTCTAGAGCCTTTGCATTGAGGGCTATCTGAAAACGGCTGTGGCGCTGAAGTTGCCTGTGAATGTGGAGTTGGTGGCATGTGAAACCCGCAAGTGGAGCATTCGTTTGTATGGGATGCTCTACCATGTTCATTCCTAGATAATGCACTCAAAGGGCACTAAGCATAGAGTGTAAAAACTGAGTTTCCTTGAGAGCTGCTTGGAAGCCTGATGGTGTGTGAAGTTAGTGAGCCAAATGGAGTTGTTCTCCCACAAGAACCACTCGGCTGATCCTTCTTCAATATGCCCTTCACCAACATGCAGTGTTTCCTTGATTGAATTAGCTCTCACACCAATATTTGCGTCTAGAGCCTTTGCATTGAGGGCTATCTGAAAACGGCTGTGGCGCTGAAGTTGCCTGTGAATGTGGAGTTGGTGGCATGTGAAACCCGCATGTGGAGCATTCGTTTGTGTGGGATGCTCTACCAGGTTCATTCCTAGATAATGCACTCAAAGGGCACTAAACATAGAGTGTGAAAACTGAGTTTAATTGAGAGTTGCTTGGAAGCCTGATGGTGTGTGAAGTTAGTGAGCCAAATGGAGTTGTTCTCCCACAAGAACCACTCGGCTGATCCTTCTTCAATATGCCCTTCACCAACATGCAGTGTTTCCTTGATTGAATTAGCTCTCACACCAATATTTGCGTCTAGAGCCTTTGCATTGAGGGCTATCTGAAAACGGCTGTGGCACTGAAGTTTCCTGTGAATGTGGAGTTGTTAGCATGTGAAACCCGCATGTGGAGCATTCGTTTGTGTGGGATGCTGACCAAGCTTCATTTCAGTCCTAGGCATACAAAGGGCACTAAGCATAGAGTGTGAAAACTGAGTTTCCTTGAGAGCTGCTTGGAAGCCTGATGGTGTGTGAAGTTAGTGAGCCAAATGGAGTTGTTCTCCCACAAGAACCACTCGGCTGATCCTTCTTCATTATGCCCTTCACCAACATGCAGTGTTTCCTTGATTGAATTAGCTCTCACACCAATATTTGCGTCTAGAGCCTTTGCATTGAGGGCTATCTGAAAACGGCTGTGGCGCGGAAGTTGCCTGTGAATGTGGAGTTGGTGGCATGTGAAACCCGCAAGTGGAGCATTCGTTTGTGTGGGATGCTCTACCAGGTTCATTCCTAGATAATGCACTCAAAGGGCACTAAGCATAGAGTGTGAAAACTGAGTTTCCTTGAGAGCTGCTTGGAAGCCTGATGGTGTGTGAAGTTAGTGAGCCAAATGGAGTTGTTCTCCCACAAGAACCACTCGGCTGATCCTTCTTCAATATGCCCTTCACCAACATGCAGTGTTTCCTTGATTGAATTAGCTCTCACACCAATATTTGCGTCTAGAGCCTTTGCATTGAGGGCTATCTGAAAACGGCTGTGGCGCTGAAGTTGCCTGTGAATGTGGAGTTGGTGGCATGTGAAACCCGCATGTGGAGCATTCGTTTGTGTGGGATGCTCTACCAGGTTCATTCCTAGATAATGCACTCAAAGGGCACTAAACATAGAGTGTGAAAACTGAGTTTCCTTGAGAGCTGCTTGGAAGCCTGATGGTGTGTGAAGTTAGTGAGCCAAATGGAGTTGTTCTCCCACAAGAACCACTCGGCTGATCCTTCTTCAATATGCCCTTCACCAACATGCAGTGTTTCCTTGATTGAATTAGCTCTCACACCAATATTTGCGTCTAGAGCCTTTGCATTGAGGGCTATCTGAAAAATGCTGTGGCACTGAAGTTTCCTGTGAATGTGGAGTTGTTAGCATGTGAAACCCGCATGTGGAGCATTCGTTTGTGTGGGATGCTGACCAAGCTTCATTTCAGTCCTAGGCATACAAAGGGCACTAAGCATAGAGTGTGAAAACTGAGTTTCCTTGAGAGCTGCTTGGAAGCCTGATGGTGTGTGAAGTTAGTGAGCCAAATGGAGTTGTTCTCCCACAAGAACCACTCGGCTGATCCTTCTTCATTATGCCCTTCACCAACATGCATTGTTTCCTTGATTGAATTAGCTCTCACACCAATATTTGCGTCTAGAGCCTTTGCATTGAGGGCTATCTGAAAACGGCTGTGGCGCGGAAGTTGCCTGTGAATGTGGAGTTGGTGGCATGTGAAACCCGCAAGTGGAGCATTCGTAAGTATGGGATGCTCTACCAGGTTCATTCCTAGATAATGCACTCAAAGGGCACTAAGCATAGAGTGTGAAAACTGAGTTTCCTTGAGAGCTGCTTGGAAGCCTGATGGTGTGTGAAGTTAGTGAGCCAAACGGAGTTGTTCTCCCACAAGAACCACTCGGCTGATCCTTCTTCAATATGCCCTTCACCAACATGCAGTGTTTCCTTGATTGAATTAGCTCTCACACAAATATTTGCGTCTAGAGCCTTTGCATTGAGGGGTATGTGAAAATTGCTGTGGCTTGAAGTTGCCTGTGAATGTGGAGTTGGTGGCATGTGAAACCCGCATGTGGAGCATTAGTTTGTGTGCGATGTTCTACCAGGTTCATTCCTAGATAATGCACTCAACGGGCACTAAACATAGAGTGTGAAAACTGAGTTTCCTTGAGAGCTGCTTGGAAGCCTGATGGTGTGTGAAGTTAGTGAGCCAAATGGAGTTGTTCTCCCACAAGAACCACTCGGCTGATCCTTCTTCAATATGCCCTTCACCAACATGCAGTGTTTCCTTGATTGAATTAGCTCTCACACCAATATTTGCGTCTAGAGCCTTTGCATTGAGGGCTATCTGAAACCGGCTGTGGCGCTGAAGTTGCCTGTGAATGTGGAGTTGGTGGCATGTGAAACCCGCAAGTGGAGCATTCGTAAGTATGGGATGCTCTACCATGTTCATTCCTAGATAATGCACTCAAAGGGCACTAAGCATAGAGTGTAAAAACTGAGTTTCCTTGAGAGCTGCTTGGAAGCCTGATGGTGTGTGAAGTTAGTGAGCCAAATGGAGTTGTTCTCCCACAAGAACCACTCGGCTGATCCTTCTTCAATATGCCCTTCACCAACATGCAGTGTTTCCTTGATTGAATTAGCTCTCACACCAATATTTGCGTCTAGAGCCTTTGCATTGAGGGCTCTCTGAAAACGGCTGTGGCGCTGAAGTTGCCTGTGAATGTGGAGTTGGTGGCATGTGAAACCCGCATGTGGAGCATTCGTTTGTGTGGGATGCTCTACCAGGTTCATTCCTAGATAATGCACTCAAAGGGCACTAAGCATAGAGTGTGAAAACTGAGTTTCCTTGAGAGCTGCTTGGAAGCCTGATGGTGTGTGAAGTTAGTGAGCCAAATGGAGTTGTTCTCCCACAAGAACCACTCGGCTGATCCTTCTTCAATATGCCCTTCACCAACATGCAGTGTTTCCTTGATTGAATTAGCTCTCACACCAATATTTGCGTCTAGAGCCTTTGCATTGAGGGCTATCTGAAAACGGCTGTGGCGCTGAAGTTGCCTGTGAATGTGGAGTTGGTGGCATGTGAAACCCGCATGTGGAGCATTCGTTTGTGTTGGATGCTCTACCAGGTTCATTTCAGTCCTAGCCATACAAAGGGCACTAAGCATAGAGTGTGAAAACTGAGTTTCCTTGAGAGCTGCTTGGAAGCCTGATGGTGTGTGAAGTTAGTGAGCCAAATGGAGTTGTTCTCCCACAAGAACCACTCGGCTGATCCTTCTTCATTATGCCCTTCACCAACATGCAGTGTTTCCTTGATTGAATTAGCTCTCACACCAATATTTGCGTCTAGAGCCTTTGCATTGAGGGCTATCTGAAACCGGCTGTGGCGCTGAAGTTGCCTGTGAATGTGGAGTTGGTGGCATGTGAAACCCACATGTGGAGCATTCGTTTGTGTGGGATGCTCTACCAGGTTCATTCCTAGATAATGCACTCAAAGGGCACTAAGCATAGAGTGTGAAAACTGAGTTTCCTTGAGAGCTGCTTGGAAGCCTGATGGTGTGTGAAGTTAGTGAGCCAAATGGAGTTGTTCTCCACAAGAACCACTCGGCTGATCCTTCTTCAATATGCCCTTCACCAACATGCAGTGTTTCCTTGATTGAATTAGCTCTCACACCAATATTTGCGTCTAGAGCCTTTGCATTGAGGGCTATCTGAAAACGGCTGTGGCACTGAAGTTTCCTGTGAATGTGGAGTTGTTAGCATGTGAAACCCGCATGTGGAGCATTCGTTTCTGTGGGATACTGACCAAGCTTCTCTTCAGTCCTAGCCATACAAAGGGCACTAAGCATAGAGTGTGAAAACTGAGTTTCCTTGAGAGCTGCTTGGAAGCCTGATGGTGTGTGAAGTTAGTGAGCCAAATGGAGTTGTTCTCCCACAAGAACCACTCGGCTGATCCTTCTTCATTATGCCCTTCACCAACATGCAGTGTTTCCTTGATTGAATTAGCTCTCACACCAATATTTGCGTCTAGAGCCTTTGCATTGAGGGCTATCTGAAAACGGCTGTGGCGCTGAAGTTGCCTGTGAATGTGGAGTTGGTGGCATGTGAAACCCGCAAGTGGAGCATTCGTAAGTATGGGATGCTCTACCAGGTTCATTCCTAGATAATGCACTCAAAGGGCACTAAGCATAGAGTGTAAAAACTGAGTTTCCTTGAGAGCTGCTTGGAAGCCTGATGGTGTGTGAAGTTAGTGAGCCAAATGGAGTTGTTCTCCACAAGAACCACTCGGCTGATCCTTCTTCAATATGCCCTTCACCAACATGCAGTGTTTCCTTGATTGAATTAGCTCTCACACCAATATTTGCGTCTAGAGCCTTTGCATTGAGGGCTATCTGAAAACGGCTGTGGCGCTGAAGTTGCCTGTGAATGTGGAGTTGGTGGCATGTGAAACCGCATGTGGAGCATTCGTTTGTGTGGGATGCTCTACCAGGTTCATTCCTAGATAATGCACTCAAAGGGCACTAAGCATAGAGTGTGAAAACTGAGTTTCCTTGAGAGCTGCTTGGAAGCCTGATGGTGTGTGAAGTTAGTGAGCCAAATGGAGTTGTTCTCCCACAAGAACCACTCGGCTGATCCTTCTTCAATATGTCCTTCACCAACATGCAGTGTTTCCTTGATTGAATTAGCTCTCACACCAATATTTGCGTCTAGAGCCTTTGCATTGAGGGCTATCTGAAAACGGCTGTGGCACTGAAGTTTGCTCTGAATGAGGAGTTGTTGGCATGTGAAACCCGCATGTGGAGCATTCGTTTGTGTGGGATGCTGACCAAGCTTCATTTCAGTCCTAGGCACACAAAGAGCACTAAGCATAGAGTGTGAAAACTGAGTTTCCTTGAGAGCTGCTTGGAAGCCTGATGGTGTGTGAGGTTAGTGAGCCAAATGGAGTTGTTCTCCCACAAGAACCACTCGGCTGATCCTTCTTCAATATGCCCTTCACCAACATGCAGTGTTTCCTTGATTGAATTAGCTCTCACACCAATATTTGCGTCTAGAGCCTTTGCATTGAGGGCTATCTGAAACCGGCTGTGGCGCTGAAGTTGCCTGTGAATGTGGAGTTGGTGGCATGTGAAACCCGCATGTGGAGCATTCGTTTGTGTGGGATGCTCTACCAGGTTCATTCCTAGATAATGCACTCAAAGGGCACTAAGCATAGAGTGTGAAAACTGAGTTTCCTTGAGAGCTGCTTGGAAGCCTGATGGTGTGTGAAGTTAGTGAGCCAAATGGAGTTGTTCTCCCACAAGAACCACTCGGCTGATCCTTCTTCAATATGCCCTTCACCAACATGCAGTGTTTCCTTGATTGAATTAGCTCTCACACCAATATTTGCGTCTAGAGCCTTTGCATTGAGGGCTATCTGAAAATGGCTGTGGCGCTGAAGTTGCCTGTGAATGTGGAGTTGGTGGCATGTGAAACCCGCATGTGGAGCATTCGTTTGTGTGGGATGCTGACCAAGATTCATTTCAGTCCTAGGCACACAGAGAGCACTAAGCATAGAGTGTGAAAACTGAGTTTCCTTGAGAGCTGCTTGGAAGCCTGATGGTGTGTGAAGTTAGTGAGCCAAATGGAGTTGTTCTCCCACAAGAACCACTCGGCTGATCCTTCTTCAATATGCCCTTCACCAACATGCAGTGTTTCCTTGATTGAATTAGCTCTCACACCAATATTTGCGTCTAGAGCCTTTGCATTGAGGGCTCTCTGAAAACGGCTGTGGCGCTGAAGTTGCCTGTGAATGTGGAGTTGGTGGCATGTGAAACCCGCATGTGGAGCATTCGTTTGTGTGGGATGCTGACCAAGCTTCATTTCAGTCCTAGGCACACAAAGAGCACTAAGCATAGAGTGTGAAAACTGAGTTTCCTTGAGAGCTGCTTGGAAGCCTGATGGTGTGTGAAGTTAGTGAGCCAAATGGAGTTGTTCTCCCACAAGAACCACTCGGCTGATCCTTCTTCAATATGCCCTTCACCAACATGCAGTGTTTCCTTGATTGAATTAGCTCTCACACCAATATTTGCGTCTAGAGCCTTTGCATTGAGGGCTATCTGAAAACGGCTGTGGCGCTGAAGTTGCCTGTGAATGTGGAGTTGGTGGCATATGAAACCCGCATGTGGAGCATTCGTTTGTGTGGGATGCTCTACCAGGTTCATTCCTAGATAATGCACTCAAAGGGCACTAAACATAGAGTGTGAAAACTGAGTTTCCTTGAGAGCTGCTTGGAAGCCTGATGGTGTGTGAAGTTAGTGAGCCAAATGGAGTTGTTCTCCCACAAGAACCACTCGGCTGATCCTTCTTCAATATGCCCTTCACCAACATGCAGTGTTTCCTTGATTGAATTAGCTCTCACACCAATATTTGCGTCTAGAGCCTTTGCATTGAGGGCTATCTGAAAACGGCTGTGGCGCTGAAGTTGCCTGTGAATGTGGAGTTGGTGGCATGTGGAAACCCGCATGTGGAGCATTCGTTTGTGTGGGATGCTCTACCAGGTTCATTCCTAGATAATGCACTCAAAGGGCACTAAACATAGAGTGTGAAAACTGAGTTTCCTTGAGAGCTGCTTGGAAGCCTGATGGTGTGTGAAGTTAGTGAGCCAAATGGAGTTGTTCTCCCACAAGAACCACTCGGCTGATCCTTCTTCATTATGCCCTTCACCAACATGCAGTGTTTCCTTGATTGAATTAGCTCTCACACCAATATTTGCGTCTAGAGCCTTTGCATTGAGGGCTATCTGAAACCGGCTGTGGCGCTGAAGTTGCCTGTGAATGTGGAGTTGGTGGCATGTGAAACCCACATGTGGAGCATTCGTTTGTGTGGGATGCTCTACCAGGTTCATTCCTAGATAATGCACTCAAAGGGCACTAAGCATAGAGTGTGAAAACTGAGTTTCCTTGAGAGCTGCTTGGAAGCCTGATGGTGTGTGAAGTTAGTGAGCCAAATGGAGTTGTTCTCCCACAAGAACCACTCGGCTGATCCTTCTTCAATATGCCCTTCACCAACATGCAGTGTTTCCTTGATTGAATTAGCTCTCACACAAATATTTGCATCTAGAGCCTTTGCATTGAGGGCTATCTGAAAACGGCTGTGGCACTGAAGTTTCCTGTGAATGTGGAGTTGTTAGCATGTGAAACCCGCATGTGGAGCATTCGTTTCTGTGGGATACTGACCAAGCTTCTCTTCAGTCCTAGCCATACAAAGGGCACTAAGCATAGAGTGTGAAAACTGAGTTTCCTTGAGAGCTGCTTGGAAGCCTGATGGTGTGTGAAGTTAGTGAGCCAACTGGAGTTGTTCTCCCACAAGAACCACTCGGCTGATCCTTCTTCATTATGCCCTTCACCAACATGCAGTGTTTCCTTGATTGAATTAGCTCTCACACCAATATTTGCGTCTCAGAGCCTTTGCATTGAGGGCTATCTGAAAACGGCTGTGGCGCTGAAGTTGCCTGTGAATGTGGAGTTGGTGGCATGTGAAACCCGCAAGTGGAGCATTTTCGTTAAGTATTGGGATGCTCTACCAGGGTTCATTCCTAGATAATGCACTCAAAGGGCACTAAGCATAGAGTGTAAAAACTGAGTTTCCTTGAGAGCTGCTTGGAAGCCTGATGGTGTGTGAAGTTAGTGAGCCAAATGGAGTTGTTCTCCCACAAGAACCACTCGGCTGATCCTTCTTCAATATGCCCTTCACCAACATGCAGTGTGTCCTTGATTGAATTAGCTCTCACACCAATATTTGCGTCTAGAGCCTTTGCATTGAGGGCTATCTGAAAACGGCTGTGGCGCTGAAGTTGCCTGTGAATGTGGAGTTGGTGGCATGTGAAACCCGCATGTGGAGCATTCGTTTGTGTGGGATGCTCTACCAGGTTCATTCCTAGATAATGCACTCAAAGGGCACTAAGCATAGAGTGTGAAAACTGAGTTTCCTTGAGAGCTGCTTGGAAGCCTGATGGTGTGTGAAGTTAGTGAGCCAAATGGAGTTGTTCTCCCACAAGAACCACTCGGCTGATCCTTCTTCAATATGTCCTTCACCAACATGCAGTGTTTCCTTGATTGAATTAGCTCTCACACCAATATTTGCGTCTAGAGCCTTTGCATTGAGGGCTATCTGAAAACGGCTGTGGCACTGAAGTTTGCTCTGAATGAGGAGTTGTTGGCATGTGAAACCCGCATGTGGAGCATTCGTTTGTGTGGGATGCTGACCAAGCTTCATTTCAGTCCTAGGCACACAAAGAGCACTAAGCATAGAGTGTGAAAACTGAGTTTCCTTGAGAGCTGCTTGGAAGCCTGATGGTGTGTGAAGTTAGTGAGCCAAATGGAGTTGTTCTCCCACAAGAACCACTCGGCTGATCCTTCTTCAATATGCCCTTCACCAACTTGCAGTGTTTCCTTGATTGAATTAGCTCTCACACCAATATTTGCGTCTAGAGCCTTTGCATTGAGGGCTATCTGAAAACGGCTGTGGCGCTGAAGTTGCCTGTGAATGTGGAGTTGGTGGCATGTGAAACCCGCATGTGGAGCATTCGTTTGTATGGGATGCTCTACCAGGTTCATTTCAGTCCTAGCCAAAGAAAGGGCACTAAGCATAGAGTGTGAAAACTGAGTTTCCTTGAGAGCTGCTTGGAAGCCTGATGGTGTGTGAGGTTAGTGAGCCAAATGGAGTTGTTCTCCCACAAGAACCACTCGGCTGATCCTTCTTCAATATGCCCTTCACCAACATGCAGTGTTTCCTTGATTGAATTAGCTCTCACACCAATATTTGCGTCTAGAGCCTTTGCATTGAGGGCTATCTGAAACCGGCTGTGGCGCTGAAGTTGCCTGTGAATGTGGAGTTGGTGGCATGTGAAACCCGCATGTGGAGCATTCGTTTGTGTGGGGATGCTCTACCAGGTTCATTCCTAGATAATGCACTCAAAGGGCACTAAGCATAGAGTGTGAAAACTGAGTTTCCTTGAGAGCTGCTTGGAAGCCTGATGGTGTGTGAAGTTAGTGAGCCAAATGGAGTTGTTCTCCCACAAGAACCACTCGGCTGATCCTTCTTCAATATGCCCTTCACCAACATGCAGTGTTTCCTTGATTGAATTAGCTCTCACACCAATATTTGCGTCTAGAGCCTTTGCATTGAGGGCTATCTGAAAATGGCTGTGGCGCTGAAGTTGCCTGTGAATGTGGAGTTGGTGGCATGTGAAACCCGCATGTGGAGCATTCGTTTGTGTGGGATGCTGACCAAGATTCATTTCAGTCCTAGGCACACAGAGAGCACTAAGCATAGAGTGTGAAAACTGAGTTTCCTTGAGAGCTGCTTGGAAGCCTGATGGTGTGTGAAGTTAGTGAGCCAAATGGAGTTGTTCTCCCACAAGAACCACTCGGCTGATCCTTCTTCAATATGCCCCTTCACCAACATGCAGTGTTTCCTTGATTGAATTAGCTCTCACACCAATATTTGCGTCTAGAGCCTTTGCATTGAGGGCTCTCTGAAAACGGCTGTGGCGCTGAAGTTGCCTGTGAATGTGGAGTTGGTGGCATGTGAAACCCGCATGTGGAGCATTCGTTTGTGTGGGATGCTGACCAAGCTTCATTTCAGTCCTAGGCACACAAAGAGCACTAAGCATAGAGTGTGAAAACTGAGTTCCTTGAGAGCTGCTTGGAAGCCTGATGGTGTGTGAAGTTAGTGAGCCAAATGGAGTTGTTCTCCCACAAGAACCACTCGGCTGATCCTTCTTCAATATGCCCTTCACCAACATGCAGTGTTTCCTAGATTGAATTAGCTCTCACACCAATATTTGCGTCTAGAGCCTTTGCATTGAGGGCTATCTGAAAACGGCTGTGGCGCTGAAGTTGCCTGTGAATGTGGAGTTGGTGGCATATGAAACCCGCATGTGGAGCATTCGTTTGTGTGGGATGCTCTACCAGGTTCATTCCTAGATAATGCACTCAAAGGGCACTAAACATAGAGTGTGAAAACTGAGTTTCCTTGAGAGCTGCTTGGAAGCCTGATGGTGTGTGAAGTTAGTGAGCCAAATGGAGTTGTTCTCCCACAAGAACCACTCGGCTGATCCTTCTTCAATATGCCCTTCACCAACATGCAGTGTTTCCTTGATTGAATTAGCTCTCACACCAATATTTGCGTCTAGAGCCTTTGCATTGAGGGCTATCTGAAAACGGCTGTGGCGCTGAAGTTGCCTGTGAATGTGGAGTTGGTGGCATGTGAAACCCGCATGTGGAGCATTCGTTTGTGTGGGATGCTCTACCAGGTTCATTCCTAGATAATGCACTCAAAGGGCACTAAACATAGAGTGTGAAAACTGAGTTTCCTTGAGAGCTGCTTGGAAGCCTGATGGTGTGTGAAGTTAGTGAGCCAAATGGAGTTGTTCTCCCACAAGAACCACTCGGCTGATCCTTCTTCAATATGCCCTTCACCAACATGGGTGGGGTGGCACGATTAAAAAGTGTTTCCTTGATTGAATTAGCTCTCACACCAATATTTCCGTCTAGAGCCTTTGCATTGAGGGCTATCGAAAACGGCTGTGGCGCTGAAGTTGCCTGTGAATGTGGAGTTGGTGGCATGTGAAACCCGCATGTGGAGCATTCGTTTGTGTGGGATGCTCTACCAGGTTCATTCCTAGATAATGCACTCAAAGGGCACTAAACATAGAGTGTGAAAACTGAGTTTCCTTGAGAGCTGCTTGGAAGCCTGATGGTGTGTGAAGTTAGTGAGCCAAATGGAGTTGTTCTCCACAAGAACCACTCGGCTGATCCTTCTTCAATATGCCCTTCACCAACATGCAGTGTTTCCTTGATTGAATTAGCTCTCACACCAATATTTGCGTCTAGAGCCTTTGCATTGAGGGCTATCTGAAAACGGCTGGGGCGCTGAAGTTGCCTGTGAATGTGGAGTTGGTGGCATGTGAAACCCGCATGTGGAGCATTCGTTTGTGTGGAATGCTCTACCAGGTTCATTTCAGTCCTAGCCATACAAAGGGCACTAAGCATAGAGTGTGAAAATTGAGTTTCCTTGAGAGCTGCTTGGAAGCCTGATGGTGTGTGAAGTTAGTGAGCCAAATGGAGTTGTTCTCCCACAAGAACCACTCGGCTGATCCTTCTTCAATATGCCCTTCACCAACATGCAGTGTTTCCTTCATTGAATTAGCTCTCACACCAATATTTGCGTCTAGAGCCTTTGCATTGAGGCTATCTGAAAACGGCTGTGGCGCTGAAGTTGCCTGTGAATGTGGAGTTGGTGGCATGTGAAACCCGCATGTGGAGCATTCGTATGTGTGGGATGCTCGACCAGGTTCATTCCTAGATAATGCACTCAAAGGGCACTAAACATAGAGCGTGAAAACTGAGTTTCCTTGAGAGCTGCTTGGAAGCCTGATGGTGTGTGAAGTTAGTGAGCCAAATGGAGTTGTTCTCCCACAAGAACCACTCGGCTGATCCTTCTTCAATATGCCCTTCACCAACATGCAGTGTTTCCTTGATTGAATTAGCTCTCACACCAATATTTGCGTCTAGAGCCTTTGCATTGAGGGCTATCTGAAAACGGCTGTGGCGCTGAAGTTGCCTGTGAATGTGGAGTTGGTGGCATGTGAAACCCGCATGTGGAGCACTCGTTTGTGTGGGATGCTGACCAAGCTTCATTTCAGTCCTAGGCACTCAAAGGGCACTAAGCATGGAACGTGAAAACTGAGTTTCCTTGAGAGCTGCTTGGAAGCCTGATGGTGTGTGAAGTTAGTGAGCCAACTGGAGTTGTTCTCACCACAAGAACCACTCGGCTGATCCTTCTTCAATATGCCCTTCACCAACATGCAGTGTTTCCTTGATTGAATTAGCTCTCACACCAATATTTGCGTCTAGAGCCTTTGCATTGAGGGCTATCTGAAAACGGCTGTGGCGCTGAAGTTGCCTGTGAATGTGGAGTTGGTGGCATGTGAAACCCGCATGTGGAGCATTCGTTTGTGTGGGATGCTCTACCAGGTTCATTCCTAGATAATGCACTCAAAGGGCACTAAACATAGAGCGTGAAAACTGAGTTTCCTTGAGAGCTGCTTGGAAGCCTGATGGTGTGTGAAGTTAGTGAGCCAAATGGAGTTGTTCTCCACAAGAACCACTCGGCTGATCCTTCTTCAATATGCCCTTCACCAACATGCAGTGTTTCCTTGATTGAATTAGCTCTCACACCAATATTTGCGTCTAGAGCCTTTGCATTGAGGGCTATCTGAAAACGGCTGTGGTGCTGAAGTTGCCTGTGAATGTGGAGTTGGTGGCATGTGAAACCCGCATGTGGAGCATTCGTTTGTGTGGGATGCTGACCAAGCTCATTTCAGTCCTATTCACACAAAGAGCACTAAGCATAGAGTGTGAAAACTGAGTTTCCTTGAGAGCTGCTTGGAAGCCTGATGGTGTGTGAAGTTAGTGAGCCAAATGGAGTTGTTCTCCCACAAGAACCACTCGGCTGATCCTTCTTCAATATGCCCTTCACCAACATGCAGTGTTTCCTAGATTGAATTAGCTCTCACACCAATATTTGCGTCTAGAGCCTTTGCATTGAGGGCTATCTGAAAACGGCGGTGGCGCTGAAGTTGCCTGTGAATGTGGAGTTGGTTTCATGTGAAACCCGCATGTGGAGCATTCGTAAGTATGGGATGCTCTACCAGGTTCATTCCTAGATAATGCACTCAAAGGGCACTAAGCATAGAGTGTAAAAACTGAGTTTCCTTGAGAGCTGCTTGGAAGCCTGATGGTGTGTGAATTTAGTGACCCAAATGGAGTTGTTCTCCCAAAAGAACCACTCGGCTGATTCTTCTTCAATATGCCCTTCACCAACATGCAGTGTTTCCTTGATTGAATTA
>NW_026696583.1:0-47905 GCF_030435755.1 Ochotona princeps
CTTTGAGTGCATTATCTAGGAATGAACCTGGTAGAGCATCCCACACAAACGAATGCTCCACATGCGGGTTTCACATGCCACCAACTCCACATTCACAGGCAACTTCAGCGCCACAGCCGTTTTCAGATAGCCCTCAAAGCAAAGGCTCTAGACGCAAATATTGGTGTGAGAGCTAATTCAATCAAGGAAACACTGCATGTTGGTGAAGGGCATATTGAAGAAAAATCAGCCGAGTGGTTCTTGTGGGAGAACAACTCCATTTGGCTCACTAACTTCACACACCATCAGGCTTCCAAGCAGCTCTCAAGCAAACTCAGTTTTCACACTCTATGCTTAGTGCCCTTTTTATGGCTAGGACTGAAATGAACCTGGTAGAGCATCCCACACACACGAATGCTCCACATGCGGGTTTCACATGCCACCAACTCCACATTCACAGGCAACTTCAGCGCCACAGCCGTTTTCAGATAGCCCTCAAAGCAAAGGCTCTAGACGCAAATATTGGTGTGAGAGCTAATTCAATCAAGGAAACACTGCATGTTGGTGAAGGGCATATTGAAGAAGGATCAGCCGAGTGGTTCTTGTGGGAGAACAACTCCATTTGGCTCACTAACTTCACACACCATCAGGCTTCCAAGCAGCTCTCAAGGAAACTCAGTTTTCACACTCTATGCTTAGTGCACTTTGAGTGCATTATCTAGGAATGAACATGGTAGAGCATCACACACGTACGAATGCTCCACTTGCGGGTATCACATGCCACCAACTCCACATTCACAGGCAACTTCAGCGCCACAGTCGTTTTCAGATAGCCCTCAATGCAAAGGCTCTAGACGAAAATATTGGTGTGAGAGCTAATTCAATCAAGGAAACAATGCATGTTGGTAAAGGGCATATTGAAGAAGGATCAGCCGAGTGGTTCTTGTGGGAGAACAACTCCATTTGGCTCACTAACTTCACACACCATCAGGCTTCCAAGCAGCTCTCAAGGAAACTCAGTTTTCACACTCTATGCTTAGTGCCCTTTGAGTGCCCAGGACTGAAATGAAGCTTGGAGATCATCCCACATAAACGAATGCTCCACATGCGGGTTTCACATGCCACCAACTCCACATTCAGAGGCAACTTCAGCGCCACAGCCGTTTTCAGATAGCCCTCAATGCAAAGGCTCTAGACGCAAATATTGGTGTGAGAGCTAATTCAATCAAGGAAACGCTGCATGTTGGTGAAGGGCATATTGAAGAAGGATCAGCCGAGTGGTTCTTGTGGGAGAACAACTCCATTTGGCTCACTAACTTCACACACCATCAGGCTTCCAAGCAGCTCTCAAGGAAACTCAGTTTTCACACTCTATGCTTAGTGCCCTTTTAGTGCATTATCTAGGAATGAACATGGTAGAGCATCCCACACAAACGAATGCTCCACATGCGGGTATCACATGCCACCACCTCCACATTCACAGGCAACTTCAGCGCCACAGTCGTTTTCAGATAGCCCTCAATGCAAAGGCTCTAGACGCAAATATTGGTGTGAGAGCTAATTCAATCAAGGAAACACTGCATGTTGGTGAAGGGCATATTGAAGAAGGATCAGCCGAGTGGTTCTTGTGGGAGAACAACTCCATTTGGCTCCCTAAATTCACACACCATCAGGCTTCCAAGCAGCTCTCAAGGAAACTCAGTTTTCACACTCTATGCTTAGTGCCCTTTGAGTGCCTAGGAAGGATATGAAGCTTGGAGAGCATCCCACATAAACGAATGCTCCACATGCGGGTTTCACATGCCACCAACTCCACATTCACAGGCAACTTCAGCGCCACAGCCGTTTTCAGATAGCCCTCAATGCAAAGGCTCTAGACGCAAATATTGGTGTGAGAGCTAATTCAATCAAGGAAACACTGCATGTTGGTGAAGGGCATATTGAAGAAGCATCAGCCGAGTGGTTCTTGTGGGAGAACAACTCCATTTGGCTCACTAACTTCACACACCATCAGGCTTCCAAGCAGCTCTCAAGGAAACTCAGTTTTCACACTCTATGCTTAGTGCCCTTTGAGTGCCTAGGACTGAAAGGAAGCTTGGAGAGCATCCCACATACACGAATGCTCCACATGCGGGTTTCACATGCCACCAACTCCACATTCACAGGCAACTTCAGCGCCACAGCCGTTTTCAGATAGCTCTCAAAGCAAAGGCTCTAGACGCAAATATTGGTGTGAGAGCTAATTCAATCAAGGAAACACTGCATGTTGGTGAAGGGCATATTGAAGAAGGATCAGCCGAGTGGTTCTTGTGGGAGAACAACTCCATTTGGCTCACTAACTTCACACACCATCAGGCTTCCAAGCAGCTCTCAAGGAAACTCAGTTTTCACACTCTATGCTTAGTGCCCTTTGAGTGCCTAGGAAGGATATGAAGCGTGGAGAGCATCCCACATAAACGAATGCTCCACATGCGGGTTTCACATGCCACCAACTCCACATTCACAGGCAACTTCAGCGCCACAGCCGTTTTTAGATAGCCCTCAAAGCAAAGGCTCTAGACGCAAATATTGGTGTGAGAGCTAATTCAATCAAGGAAACACTGCATGTTGGTGAAGGGCATATTGAAGAAGAATCAGCCGAGTGGTTCTTGTGGGAGAACAACTCCATTTGGCTCACTAACTTCACACACCATCAGGCTTCCAAGCAGCTCTCAAGGAAACTCAGTTTTCACACTCTATGCTTAGTGCTCTTTGTGTGCCTAGGACTGAAATTAAGCTTGGTCAGCATCCCACACAAACGAATGCTCCACATGCGGGTTTCACATGCCACCAACTCCACATTCACAGGCAACTTCAGCGCCACAGCCGTTTTCAGATAGCCCTCAATGCAAAGGCTCTAGACGCAAATATTGGTGTGAGAGCTAATTCAATCAAGGAAACACTGCATGTTGGTGAAGGGCATATTGAAGAAGGATCAGCCGAGTGGTTCTTGTGGGAGAACAACTCCATTTAGCTCCCTAAATTCACACACCATCAGGCTTCCAAGCAGCTCTCAAGGAAACTCAGTTTTCACACTCTATGCTTAGTGCCCTTTGAGTGCCTAGGAAGGATATGAAGCTTGGAGAGCATCCCACATAAACGAATGCTCCACATGCGGGTTTCACATGCCACCAACTCCACATTCACAGGCAACTTCAGCGCCACAGCCGTTTTCAGATAGCTCTCAAAGCAAAGGCTCTAGACGCAAATATTGGTGTGAGAGCTAATTCAATCAAGGAAACACTGCATGTTGGTGAAGGGCATATTGAAGAAGGATCAGCCGAGTGGTTCTTGTGGGAGAACAACTCCATTTGGCTCACTAACTTCACACACCATCAGGCTTCCAAGCAGCTCTCAAGGAAACTCAGTTTTCACACTCTATGCTTAGTGCCCTTTGAGTGCATTATCTAGGAATGAACCTGGTAGAGCATCCCACACAAACGAATGCTCCACATGCGGGTATCACATGCCACCACCTCCACATTCACAGGCAACTTCAGCGCCACAGTCGTTTTCAGATAGCCCTCAATGCAAAGGCTCTAGACGCAAATATTGGTGTGAGAGCTAATTCAATCAAGGAAACACTGCATGTTGGTGAAGGGCATATTGAAGAAGCATCAGCCGAGTGGTTCTTGTGGGAGAACAACTCCATTTGGCTCACTAACTTCACACACCATCAGGCTTCCAAGCAGCTCTCAAGGAAACTCAGTTTTCACACTCTATGCTTAGTGCCCTTTGAGTGCATTATCTAGGAATGAACCTGGTAGAGCATCCCACACAAACGAATGCTCCACATGCGGGTTTCACATGCCACCAACTCCACATTCACAGGCAACTTCAGCGCCACAGCCGTTTTCAGATAGCTCTCAAAGCAAAGGCTCTAGACGCAAATATTGGTGTGAGAGCTAATTCAATCAAGGAAACACTGCATGTTGGTGAAGGGCATATTGAAGAAGGATCAGCCGAGTGGTTCTTGTGGGAGAACAACTCCATTTGGCTCACTAACTTCACACACCATCAGGCTTCCAAGCAGCTCTCAAGGAAACTCAGTTTTCACACTCTATGCTTAGTGCTCTTTGTGTGCCTAGGACTGAAATTAAGCTTGGTCAGCATCCCACACAAACGAATGCTCCACATGCGGGTTTCACATGCCACCAACTCCACATTCACAGGCAACTTCAGCGCCACAGCCGTTTTCAGATAGCTCTCAATGCAAAGGCTCTAGACGCAAATATTGGTGTGAGAGCTAATTCAATCAAGGAAACACTGCATGTTGGTGAAGGGCATATTGAAGAAGGATCAGCCGAGTGGTTCTTGTGGGAGAACAACTCCATTTGGCTCACTAACTTCACACACCATCAGGCTTCCAAGCAGCTCTCAAGGAAACTCAGTTTTCACACTCAATGCTTAGTGCCCTTTGAGTGCCTAGGACTGAAATGAAGCTTGGTCAGCATCCCACATAAACGAATGCTCCACATGCGGGTTTCACATGCCACCAACTCCACATTCACAAGCAACTTCAGCGCCACAGCCGTTTTCAGATAGCCCTCAATGCAAAGGCTCTAGACGCAAATATTGGTGTGAGAGCTAATTCAATCAAGGAAACACTGCATGTTGGTGAAGGGCATATTGAAGAAGAATCAGCCGAGTGGTTCTTGTGGGAGAACAACTCCATTTGGCTCACTAACTTCACACACCATCAGGCTTCCAAGCAGCTCTCAAGGAAACTCAGTTTTCACACTCTATGCTTAGTGCCCTTTGAGTGCATTATCTAGGAATGAACCTGGTAGAGCATCCCACACAAACGAATGCTCCACATGCGGGTTTCACATGCCACCAACTCCACATTCACAGGCAAATTCAGCGCCACAGCCTTTTTCAGATAGCCCTCAAAGCAAAGGCTCTAGACGCAAATATTGGTGTGAGAGCTAATTCAATCAAGGAAACACTGCATGTTGGTGAAGGGCATATTGAAGAAGGATCAGCCGAGTGGTTCTTGTGGGAGAACAACTCCATTTGGCTCACTAACTTCACACACCATCAGGCTTCCAAGCAGCTCTCAAGGAAACTCAGTTTTCACACTCTATGCTTAGTGCCCTTTGAGTGCATTATCTAGGAATGAACCTGGTAGAGCATCCCACACAAACGAATGCTAAACATGCGGGTTTCACATGCCACCAACTCCACATTCACAGGCAACTTCAGCGCCACAGCCGTTTTCAGATAGCCCTCAAAGCAAAGGCTCTAGACGCAAATATTGGTGTGAGAGCTAATTCAATCAAGGAAACACTGCATGTTGGTGAAGGGCATATTGAAGAAGAATCAGCCGAGTGGTTCTTGTGGGAGAACAACTCCATTTGGTTCACTAACTTCACCCACCATCAGGCTTCCAAGCAGCTCTCAAGGAAACTCAGTTTTCACACTCTATGCTTAGTGCTCTTTGAGTGCCTAGGACTGAAATGAAGCTTTGTCAGCATCCAATACAAACGAATGCTCCACATGCGGGTTTCACATGCCACCAACTCCACATTCACAGGCAACTTCAGCGCCACAGCCGTTTTCAGATAGCCCTCAATGCAAAGGCTCTAGACGCAAATATTGGTGTGAGAGCTAATTCAATCAAGGAAACACTGCATGTTGGTGAAGGGCATATTGAAGAAGGATCAGCCGAGTGGTTCTTGTGGGAGAACAACTCCATTTGGCTCACTAACTTCACACACCATCAGGCTTCCAAGCAGCTCTCAAGGAAACTCAGTTTTCACACTCTATGCTTAGTGCCCTTTGAGTGCATTATCTAGGAATGAACATGGTAGAGCATCACACACGTACGAATGCTCCACTTGCGGGTATCACATGCCACCAACTCCACATTCACAGGCAACTTCAGCGCCACAGTCGTTTTCAGATAGCCCTCAAAGCAAAGGCTCTAGACGAAAATATTGGTGTGAGAGCTAATTCAATCAAGGAAACAATGCATGTTGGTAAAGGGCATATTGAAGTAGGATCAGCCGAGTGGTTCTTGTGGGAGAACAACTCCATTTGGCTCACTAACTTCACACACCATCAGGCTTCCAAGCAGCTCTCAAGGAAACTCAGTTTTCACACTCTATGCTTAGTGCCCTTTGAGTGCCCAGGACTGAAATGAAGCTTGGAGATCATCCCACATAAACGAATGCTCCACATGCGGGTATCACATGCCACCAACTCCACATTCACAGGCAACTTCAGCGCCACAGCCGTTTTCAGATAGCCCTCAATGCCAAGGCTCTAGACGCAAATATTGGTGTGAGAGCTAATTCAATCAAGGAAACGCTGCATGTTGGTGAAGGGCATATTGAAGAAGGATCAGCCGAGTGGTTCTTGTGGGAGAACAACTCCATTTGGCTCACTAACTTCACACACCATCAGGCTTCCAAGCAGCTCTCAAGGAAACTCAGTTTTCACACTCTATGCTTAGTGCCCTTTGAGTGCCTAGGACTGAAATGAAGCTTGGAGAGCATCCCACATACACGAATGCTCCACATGCGGGTTTCACATGCCACCAACTCCACATTCACAGGCAACTTCAGCGCCACAGCCGTTTTCAGATAGCTCTCAAAGCAAAGGCTCTAGACGCAAATATTGGTGTGAGAGCTAATTCAATCAAGGAAACACTGCATGTTGGTGAAGGGCATATTGAAGAAGGATCAGCCGAGTGGTTCTTGTGGGAGAACAACTCCATTTGGCTCACTAACTTCACACACCATCAGGCTTCCAAGCAGCTCTCAAGGAAACTCAGTTTTCACACTCTATGCTTATTGCCCTTTGAGTGCATTATCTAGGAATGAACCTGGTAGAGCATCCCACACAAACGAATGCTCCACATGCGGGTTTCACATGCCACCAACTCCACATTCACAGGCAACTTCAGCGCCACAGCCGTTTTCAGATAGCCCTCAATGCAAAGGCTCTAGACGCAAATATTGGTGTGAGAGCTAATTCAATCAAGGAAACACTGCATGTTGGTGAAGGGCATATTGAAGAAGGATCAGCCGAGTGGTTCTTGTGGGAGAACAACTCCATTTGGCTCACTAACTTCACACACCATCAGGCTTCCAAGCAGCTCTCAAGGAAACTCAGTTTTCACACTCTATGCTTATTGCCCTTTGAGTGCATTATCTAGGAATGAACATGGTAGAGCATCACACACGTACGAATGCTCCACTTGCGGGTATCACATGCCACCAACTCCACATTCACAGGCAACTTCAGCGCCACAGTCGTTTTCAGATAGCCCTCAAAGCAAAGGCTCTAGACGAAAATATTGGTGTGAGAGCTAATTCAATCAAGGAAACACTGCATGTTGGTAAAGGGCATATTGAAGTAGGATCAGCCGAGTGGTTCTTGTGGGAGAACAACTCCATTTGGCTCACTAACTTCACACACCATCAGGCTTCCAAGCAGCTCTCAAGGAAACTCAGTTTTCACACTCTATGCTTAGTGCCCTTTGAGTGCCCAGGACTGAAATGAAGCTTGGAGATCATCCCACATAAACGAATGCTCCACATGCGGGTATCACATGCCACCAACTCCACATTCACAGGCAACTTCAGCGCCACAGCCGTTTTCAGATAGCCCTCAATGCCAAGGCTCTAGACGCAAATATTGGTGTGAGAGCTAATTCAATCAAGGAAACGCTGCATGTTGGTGAAGGGCATATTGAAGAAGGATCAGCCGAGTGGTTCTTGTGGGAGAACAACTCCATTTGGCTCACTAACTTCACACACCATCAGGCTTCCAAGCAGCTCTCAAGGAAACTCAGTTTTCACACTCTATGCTTAGTGCCCTTTGAGTGCCCAGGACTGAAATGAAGCTTGGAGATCATCCCACATAAACGAATGCTCCACATGCGGGTATCACATGCCACCAACTCCACATTCACAGGCAACTTCAGCGCCACAGCCGTTTTCAGATAGCCCTCAATGCCAAGGCTCTAGACGCAAATATTGGTGTGAGAGCTAATTCAATCAAGGAAACGCTGCATGTTGGTGAAGGGCATATTGAAGAAGGATCAGCCGAGTGGTTCTTGTGGGAGAACAACTCCATTTGGCTCACTAACTTCACACACCATCAGGCTTCCAAGCAGCTCTCAAGGAAACTCAGTTTTCACACTCTATGCTTAGTGCCCTTTGAGTGCCTAGGACTGAAATGAAGCTTGGAGAGCATCCCACATACACGAATGCTCCACATGCGGGTTTCACATGCCACCAACTCCACATTCACAGGCAACTTCAGCGCCACAGCCGTTTTCAGATAGCTCTCAAAGCAAAGGATCTAGACGCAAATATTGGTGTGAGAGCTAATTCAATCAAGGAAACACTGCATGTTGGTGAAGGGCATATTGAAGAAGGATCAGCCGAGTGGTTCTTGTGGGAGAACAACTCCATTTGGCTCACTAACTTCACACACCATCAGGCTTCCAAGCAGCTCTCAAGGAAACTCAGTTTTCACACTCTATGCTTAGTGCCCTTTGAGTGCATTATCTAGGAATGAACATGGTAGAGCATCCCACACAAACGAATGCTCCACATGCGGGTATCACATGCCACCACCTCCACATTCACAGGCAACTTCAGCGCCACAGTCGTTTTCAGATAGCCCTCAATGCAAAGGCTCTAGACGCAAATATTGGTGTGAGAGCTAATTCAATCAAGGAAACACTGCATGTTGGTGAAGGGCATATTGAAGAAGGATCAGCCGAGTGGTTCTTGTGGGAGAACAACTCCATTTGGCTCCCTAAATTCACACACCATCAGACTTCCAAGCAGCTCTCAAGGAAACTCAGTTTTCACACTCTATGCTTAGTGCCCTTTGAGTGCCTAGGAAGGATATGAAGCTTGGAGAGCATCCCACATAAACGAATGCTCCACATGCGGGTTTCACATGCCACCAACTCCACATTCACAGGCAACTTCAGCGCCACAGCCGTTTTCAGATAGCCCTCAATGCAAAGGCTCTAGACGCAAATATTGGTGTGAGAGCTAATTCAATCAAGGAAACACTGCATGTTGGTGAAGGGCATATTGAAGAAGCATCAGCCGAGTGGTTCTTGTGGGAGAACAACTCCATTTGGCTCACTAACTTCACACACCATCAGGCTTCCAAGCAGCTCTCAAGGAAACTCAGTTTTCACACTCTATGCTTAGTGCCCTTTGAGTGCATTATCTAGGAATGAACCTGGTAGAGCATCCCACACAAACGAATGCTCCACATGCGGGTTTCACATGCCACCAACTCCACATTCACAGGCAACTTCAGCGCCACAGCCGTTTTTAGATAGCCCTCAAAGCAAAGGCTCTAGACGCAAATATTGGTGTGAGAGCTAATTCAATCAAGGAAACACTGCATGTTGGTGAAGGGCATATTGAAGAAGAATCAGCCGAGTGGTTCTTGTGGGAGAACAACTCCATTTGGCTCACTAACTTCACACACCATCAGGCTTCCAAGCAGCTCTCAAGGAAACTCAGTTTTCACACTCTATGCTTAGTGCTCTTTGTGTGCCTAGGACTGAAATGAAGCTTGGTCAGCATCCCACACAAACGAATGCTCCACATGCGGGTTTCACATGCCACCAACTCCACATTCACAGGCAACTTCAGCGCCACAGCCGTTTTCAGATAGCCCTCAATGCAAAGGCTCTAGACGCAAATATTGGTGTGAGAGCTAATTCAATCAAGGAAACACTGCATGTTGGTGAAGGGCATATTGAAGAAGGATCAGCCGAGTGGTTCTTGTGGGAGAACAACTCCATTTGGCTCACTAACTTCACACACCATCAGGCTTCCAAGCAGCTCTCAAGGAAACTCAGTTTTCACACTCAATGCTTAGTGCCCTTTGAGTGCCTAGGACTGAAATGAAGCTTGGTCAGCATCCCACATAAACGAATGCTCCACATGCGGGTTTCACATGCCACCAACTCCACATTCACAAGCAACTTCAGCGCCACAGCCGTTTTCAGATAGCCCTCAATGCAAAGGCTCTAGACGCAAATATTGGTGTGAGAGCTAATTCAATCAAGGAAACACTGCATGTTGGTGAAGGGCATATTGAAGAAGGATCAGCCGAGTGGTTCTTGTGGGAGAACAACTCCATTTGGCTCACTAACTTCACACACCATCAGGCTTCCAAGCAGCTCTCAAGGAAACTCAGTTTTCACACTCTATGCTTAGTGCCCTTTGAGTGCATTATCTAGGAATGAACCTGGTAGAGCATCCCACACAAACGAATGCTCCACATGCGGGTTTCACATGCCACCAACTCCACATTCACAGGCAAATTCAGCGCCACAGCCTTTTTCAGATAGCCCTCAAAGCAAAGGCTCTAGACGCAAATATTGGTGTGAGAGCTAATTCAATCAAGGAAACACTGCATGTTGGTGAAGGGCATATTGAAGAAGGATCAGCCGAGTGGTTCTTGTGGGAGAACAACTCCATTTGGCTCACTAACTTCACACACCATCAGGCTTCCAAGCAGCTCTCAAGGAAACTCAGTTTTCACACTCTATGCTTAGTGCCCTTTGAGTGCATTATCTAGGAATGAACCTGGTAGAGCATCCCACACAAACGAATGCTCCACATGCGGGTTTCACATGCCACCAACTCCACATTCACAGGCAACTTCAGCGCCACAGCCGTTTTCAGATAGCCCTCAAAGCAAAGGCTCTAGACGCAAATATTGGTGTGAGAGCTAATTCAATCAAGGAAACACTGCATGTTGGTGAAGGGCATATTGAAGAAGAATCAGCCGAGTGGTTCTTGTGGGAGAACAACTCCATTTGGTTCACTAACTTCACCCACCATCAGGCTTCCAAGCAGCTCTCAAGGAAACTCAGTTTTCACACTCTATGCTTAGTGCTCTTTGAGTGCCTAGGACTGAAATGAAGCTTTGTCAGCATCCAATACAAACGAATGCTCCACATGCGGGTTTCACATGCCACCAACTCCACATTCACAGGCAACTTCAGCGCCACAGCCGTTTTCAGATAGCCCTCAATGCAAAGGCTCTAGACGCAAATATTGGTGTGAGAGCTAATTCAATCAAGGAAACACTGCATGTTGGTGAAGGGCATATTGAAGAAGGATCAGCCGAGTGGTTCTTGTGGGAGAACAACTCCATTTGGCTCACTAACTTCACACACCATCAGGCTTCCAAGCAGCTCTCAAGGAAACTCAGTTTTCACACTCTATGCTTAGTGCCCTTTGAGTGCCCAGGACTGAAATGAAGCTTGGAGATCATCCCACATAAAGGAATGCTCCACATGCGGGTTTCACATGCCACCAACTCCACATTCACAGGCAACTTCAGCGCCACAGCCGTTTTCAGATAGCCCTCAATGCAAAGGCTCTAGACGCAAATATTGGTGTGAGAGCTAATTCAATCAAGGAAACGCTGCATGTTGGTGAAGGGCATATTGAAGAAGGATCAGCCGAGTGGTTCTTGTGGGAGAACAACTCCATTTGGCTCACTAACTTCACACACCATCAGGCTTCCAAGCAGCTCTCAAGGAAACTCAGTTTTCACACTCTATGCTTAGTGCCCTTTGAGTGCCTAGGACTGAAATGAAGCTTGGAGAGCATCCCACATACACGAATGCTCCACATGCGGGTTTCACATGCCACCAACTCCACATTCACAGGCAACTTCAGCGCCACAGCCGTTTTCAGATAGCTCTCAAAGCAAAGGCTCTAGACGCAAATATTGGTGTGAGAGCTAATTCAATCAAGGAAACACTGCATGTTGGTGAAGGGCATATTGAAGAAGGATCAGCCGAGTGGTTCTTGTGGGAGAACAACTCCATTTGGCTCACTAACTTCACACACCATCAGGCTTCCAAGCAGCTCTCAAGGAAACTCAGTTTTCACACTCTATGCTTAGTGCCCTTTGAGTGCATTATCTAGGAATGAACATGGTAGAGCATCCCACACAAACGAATGCTCCACATGCGGGTATCACATGCCACCACCTCCACATTCACAGGCAACTTCAGCGCCACAGTCGTTTTCAGATAGCCCTCAATGCAAAGGCTCTAGACGCAAATATTGGTGTGAGAGCTAATTCAATCAAGGAAACACTGCATGTTGGTGAAGGGCATATTGAAGAAGGATCAGCCGAGTGGTTCTTGTGGGAGAACAACTCCATTTGGCTCCCTAAATTCACACACCATCAGGCTTCCAAGCAGCTCTCAAGGAAACTCAGTTTTCACACTCTATGCTTAGTGCCCTTTGAGTGCCTAGGAAGGATACGAAGCTTGGAGATCATCCCACATAAACGAATGCTCCACATGCGGGTTTCACATGCCACCAACTCCACATTCACAGGCAACTTCAGCGCCACAGCCGTTTTCAGATAGCCCTCAATGCAAAGGCTCTAGACGCAAATATTGGTGTGAGAGCTAATTCAATCAAGGAAACACTGCATGTTGGTGAAGGGCATATTGAAGAAGGATCAGCCGAGTGGTTCTTGTGGGAGAACAACTCCATTTGGCTCACTAACTTCACACACCATCAGGCTTCCAAGCAGCTCTCAAGGAAACTCAGTTTTCACACTCTATGCTTAGTGCCCTTTGAGTGCATTATCTAGGAATGAACCTGGTAGATCATCCCACACAAACGAATGCTCCACATGCGGGTTTCAC
This sequence comes from Ochotona princeps, assembly GCF_030435755.1. Taxonomy (NCBI): domain Eukaryota; kingdom Metazoa; phylum Chordata; class Mammalia; order Lagomorpha; family Ochotonidae; genus Ochotona; species Ochotona princeps. Next base: position 12,692 of record NW_026696583.1, read on the forward strand.
ATGCCACCAACTCCACATTCACAGGCAAATTCAGCGCCACAGCCGTTTTCAGATAGCCCTCAAAGCAAAGGCTCTAGACGCAAATATTGGTGTGAGAGCTAATTCAATCAAGGAAACACTGCATGTTGGTGAAGGGCATATTGAAGAAGGATCAGCCGAGTGGTTCTTGTGGGAGAACAACTCCATTTGGCTCACTAACTTCACACACCATCAGGCTTCCAAGCAGCTCTCAAGGAAACTCAGTTTTCACACTCTATGCTTAGTGCCCTTTGAGTGCATTATCTAGGAATGAACCTGGTAGAGCATCCCACACAAACGAATGCTCCACATGCGGGTTTCACATGCCACCAACTCCACATTCACAGGCAACTTCAGCGCCACAGCCGTTTTCAGATAGCCCTCAAAGCAAAGGCTCTAGACGCAAATATTGGTGTGAGAGCTAATTCAATCAAGGGAACACTGCATGTTGGTGAAGGGCATATTGAAGAAGAATCAGCCGAGTGGTTCTTGTGGGAGAACAACTCCATTTGGTTCACTAACTTCACCCACCATCAGGCTTCCAAGCAGCTCTCAAGGAAACTCAGTTTTCACACTCTATGCTTAGTGCTCTTTGTGTGCCTAGGACTGAAATGAAGCTTGGTCAGCATCCCACACAAACGAATGCTCCACATGCGGGTTTCACATGCCACCAACTCCACATTCACAGGCAACTTCAGCGCCACAGCCGTTTTCAGATAGCCCTCAATGCAAAGGCTCTAGACGCAAATATTGGTGTGAAAGCTAATTCAATCAAGGAAACACTGCATGTTGGTGAAGGGCATATTGAAGAAGGATCAGCCGAGTGGTTCTTGTGGGAGAACAACTCCATTTGGCTCACTAACTTCACACACCATCAGGCTTCCAAGCAGCTCTCAAGGAAACTCAGTTTTCACACTCTATGCTTAGTGCCCTTTGAGTGCCTAGGACTGAAATGAAGCTTGGTCAGCATCCCACATAAACGAATGCTCCACATGCGGGTTTCACATGCCACCAACTCCACATTCACAGGCAACTTCAGCGCCACAGCCGTTTTCAGATAGCCCTCAAAGCAAAGGCTCTAGACGCAAATATTGGTGTGAGAGCTAATTCAATCAAGGAAACACTGCATGTTGGTGAAGGGCATATTGAAGAAGGATCAGCCGAGTGGTTCTTGTGGGAGAACAACTCCATTTGGCTCACTAACTTCACACACCATCAGGCTTCCAAGCAGCTCTCAAGGAAACTCAGTTTTCACACTCTATGCTTAGTGCCCTTTGAGTGCATTATCTAGGAATGAACCTGGTAGAGCATCCCACACAAACGAATGCTCCACATGCGGGTTTCACATGCCACCAACTCCACATTCACAGGCAACTTCAGCGCCACAGCCGTTTTCAGATAGCCCTCAAAGCAAAGGCTCTAGACGCAAATATTGGTGTGAGAGCTAATTCAATCAAGGAAACACTGCATGTTGGTGAAGGGCATATTGAAGAAGAATCAGCCGAGTGGTTCTTGTGGGAGAACAACTCCATTTGGCTCACTAACTTCACACACCATCAGGCTTCCAAGCAGCTCTCAAGGAAACTCAGTTTTCACACTCTATGCTTAGTGCCCTTTGTGTGCCTAGGACTGAAATGAAGCTTGGTCAGCATCCCACACAAACGAATGCTCCACATGCGGGTTTCACATGCCACCAACTCCACATTCACAGGCAACTTCAGCGCCACAGCCGTTTTCAGATAGCCCTCAAAGCAAAGGCTCTAGACGCAAATATTGGTGTGAGAGCTAATTCAATCAAGGAAACACTGCATGTTGGTGAAGGGCATATTGAAGAAGAATCAGCCGAGTGGTTCTTGTGGGAGAACAACTCCATTTGGCTCACTAACTTCACACACCATCAGGCTTCCAAGCAGCTCTCAAGGAAACTCAGTTTTCACACTCTATGCTTAGTGCCCTTTGAGTGCCTAGGACTGAAATGAAGCTTGGAGAGCATCCCACATAAACGAATGCTCCACATGCGGGTTTCACATGCCACCAACTCCACATTCACAGGCAACTTCAGCGCCACAGCCGTTTTCAGATAGCTCTCAAAGCAAAGGCTCTAGACGCAAATATTGGTGTGAGAGCTAATTCAATCAAGAAAACACTGCATGTTGGTGAAGGGCATATTGAAGAAGGATCAGCCGAGTGGTTCTTGTGGGAGAACAACTCCATTTGGCTCACTAACTTCACACACCATCAGGCTTCCAAGCAGCTCTCAAGGAAACTCAGTTTTCACACTCTATGCTTAGTGCTCTTTGTGTGCCTATTACTGAAATGAAGCTTGGTCAGCATCCCACACAAACGAATGCTCCACATGCGGGTTTCACATGCCACCAACTCCACATTCACAGGCAACCTCAGCGCCACAGCCGTTTTCAGATAGCCCTCAATGCAAAGGCTCTAGACGCAAATATTGGTGTGAGAGCTAATTCAATCAAGAAAACACTGCATGTTGGTGAAGGGCATATTGAAGAAGGATCAGCCGAGTGGTTCTTGTGGGAGAACAACTCCATTTGGCTCACTAACTTCACACACCATCAGGCTTCCAAGCAGCTCTCAAGGAAACTCAGTTTTCACACTCTATGCTTAGTGCCCTTTGAGTGCATTATCTAGGAATGAACCTGGTAGAGCATCCCACACAAACGAATGCTCCACATGCGGGTTTCACATGCCACCAACTCCACATTCACAGGCAACTTCAGCGCCACAGCCGTTTTCAGATAGCCCTCAAAGCAAAGGCTCTAGAGGCAAATATTGGTGTGAGAGCTAATTCAATCAAGGAAACACTGCATGTTGGTGAAGGGCATATTGAAGAAGAATCAGCCGAGTGGTTCTTGTGGGAGAACAACTCCATTTGGCTCACTAACTTCACACACCATCAGGCTTCCAAGCAGCTCTCAAGGAAACTCAGTTTTCACACTCTATGCTTAGTGCCCTTTGTATGGCTAGGACTGAAATGAACCTGGTAGAGCATCCCACATAAAGGAATGCTCCACATGCGGGTTTCACATGCCACCAACTCCACATTCACAGGCAACTTCAGCGCCACAGCCGTTTTCAGCTAGCCCTCAAAGCAAAGGCTCTAGACGCAAATATTGGTGTGAGAGCTAATTCAATCAAGGAAACACTGCATGTTGGTGAAGGGCATATTGAAGAAGGATCAGCCGAGTGGTTCTTGTGGGAGAACAACTCCATTTGGCTCACTAACTTCACACACCATCAGGCTTCCAAGCAGCTCTCAAGGAAACTCAGTTTTCACACTCTATGCTTAGTGATCTTTGAGTGGCTAGGATTGAAATGAAGCTTGGAGAGCATCCCACATACACGAATGCTCCACATGCGGGTTTCACATGCCACCAACTGCACATTCACAGGCAACTTCAGCGCCACAGCCGTTTTCAGATAGCCCTCAATGCAAAGGCTCTAGACGCAAATATTGGTGTGAGAGCTAATTCAATCAAGGAAACACTGCATGTTGGTGAAGGGCATATTGAAGAAGGATCAGCCGAGTGGTTCTTGTGGGAGAACAACTCCATTTGGCTCACTAACTTCACACACCATCAGGCTTCCAAGCAGCTCTCAAGGAAACTCAGTTTTCACACTCTATGCTTAGTGCCCTTTGAGTGCATTATCTAGGAATGAACATGGTAGAGCATCCCACACAAACGAATGCTCCACATGCGGGTATCACATGCCACCAACTCCACATTCACAGGCAACTTCAGCGCCACAGTCGTTTTCAGATAGCCCTCAATGCAAAGGCTCTAGACGCAAATATTGGTGTGAGAGCTAATTCAATCAAGGAAACACTGCATGTTGGTGAAGGGCATATTGAAGAAGGATCAGCCGAGTGGTTCTTGTGGGAGAACAACTCCATTTGGCTCCCTAAATTCACACACCATCAGGCTTCCAAGCAGCTCTCAAGGAAACTCAGTTTTCACACTCTATGCTTAGTGCCCTTTGAGTGCATTATCTAGGAATGAACCTGGTAGAGCATCCCACACAAACGAATGCTCCACATGCGGGTTTCACATGCCACCAACTCCACATTCACAGTCAACTTCAGCGCCACAGCCGTTTTCAGATAGCCCTCAAAGCAAAGGCTCTAGACGCAAATATTGGTGTGAGAGCTAATTCAATCAAGGAAACACTGCATGTTGGTGAAGGGCATATTGAAGAAGGATCAGCCGAGGGGCTCTTGTGGGAGAACAACTCCATTTGGCTCACTAACTTCACACACCATCAGGCTTCCAAGCAGCTCTCAAGGAAACTCAGTTTTCACACTCTATGCTTAGTGCCCTTTGAGTGCATTATCTAGGAATGAACCTGGTAGAGCATCCCACACAAACGAATGCTCCACATGCGGGTTTCACATGCCACCAACTCCACATTCACAGGCAACTTCAGCGCCACAGCCGTTTTCAGATAGCCCTCAAAGCAAAGGCTCTAGACGCAAATATTGGTGTGAGAGCTAATTCAATCAAGGAAACACTGCATGTTGGTGAAGGGCATATTGAAGAAGAATCAGCCGAGTGGTTCTTGTGGGAAAACAACTACATTTGGCTCACTAACTTCACACACCATCAGGCTTCCAAGCAGCTCTCAAGAAAACTCAGTTTTCACACTCTATGCTTAGTGCTCTTTGTGTGCCTAGGACTGAAATGAAGCTTTGTCAGCATCCCACACAAACGAATGCTCCACATGCGGGTTTCACATGCCACCAACTCCACATTCACAGGCAACTTCAGCGCCACAGCCGTTTTCAGATAGCCCTCAAAGCAAAGGCTCTAGACGCAAATATTGGTGTGAGAGCTAATTCAATCAAGGAAACACTGCATGTTGGTGAAGGGCATATTGAAGAAGGATCAGCCGAGTGGCTCTTGTGGGAGAACAACTCCATTTGGCTCACTAACTTCACACACCATCAGGCTTCCAAGCAGCTCTCAAGGAAACTCAGTTTTCACACTCTATGCTTAGTGCCCTTTGAGTGCATTATCTAGGAATGAACCTGGTAGAGCATCCCACACAAACGAATGCTCCACATGCGGGTTTCACATGCCACCAACTCCACATTCACAGGCAACTTCAGCGCCACAGCCGTTTTCAGCTAGCCCTCAAAGCAAAGGCTCTAGACGCAAATAATGGTGTGAGAGCTAATTCAATCAAGAAAACACTGCATGTTGGTGAAGGGCATATTGAAGAAGGATCAGCCGAGTGGTTCTTGTGGGAGAACAACTCCATTTGGCTCACTAACTTCACACACCATCAGGCTTCCAAGCAGCTCTCAAGGAAACTCAGTTTTCACACTCTATGCTTAGTGCCCTTTGTATGGCTAGGACTGAAATGAACCTGGTAGAGCATCCCACATAAAGGAATGCTCCACATGCGGGTTTCACATGCCACCAACTCCACATTCACAGGCAACTTCAGCGCCACAGCCGTTTTCAGCTAGCCCTCAATGCAAAGGCTCTAGACGCAAATATTGGTGTGAGAGCTAATTCAATCAAGGAAACACTGCATGTTGGTGAAGGGCATATTGAAGAAGGATCAGCCGAGTGGTTCTTGTGGGAGAACAACTCCATTTGGGTCACTAACTTCACACACCATCAGGCTTCCAAGCAGCTCTCAAGGAAACTCAGTTTTCACACTCTATGCTTAGTGCCCTTTGAGTGCATTATCTAGGAATGAACCTGGTAGAGCATCCCACACAAACGAATGCTCCACATGCGGGTTTCACATGCCACCAACTCCACATTCACAGGCAACTTCAGCGCCACAGCCGTTTTCAGATAGCCCTCAATGCATAGGCTCTAGACGAAAATATTGGTGTGAGAGCTAATTCAATCAAGGAAACACTGCATGTTGGTGAAGGGCATATTGAAGAAGGATCAGCCGAGTGGTTCTTGTGGGAGAACAACTCCATTTGGCTCACTAACTTCACACACCAACAGGCTTCCAAGCAGCTCTCAATGAAACTCAGTTTTCACACTCTATGCTTAGTGCCCTTTGTATGGCTAGGACTGAAATGGACCTGGTAGAGCATCCCACATAAAGGAATGCTCCACATGCGGGTTTCACATGCCACCAACTCCACATTCAAAGGCAACTTCAGCGCCACAGCCGTTTTCAGATAGCCCTCAATGCAAAGGCTCTAGACGCAAATATTGGTGTGAGAGCTAATTCAATCAAGGAAACACTGCATGTTGGTGAAGGGCATATTGAAGAAGAATCAGCCGAGTGGTTCTTGTGGGAGAACAACTCCATTTGGCTCACTAACTTCACACACCATCAGGCTTCCAAGCAGCTCTCAAGGAAACTCAGTTTTCACACTCTATGCTTAGTGCTCTTTGTGTGCCTAGGACTGAAATGAAGCTTGGTCAGCATCCCACACAAACGAATGCTCCACATGCGGGTTTCACATGCAACCAACTCCACATTCACAGGCAAATTCAGCGCCACAGCCGTTTTCAGATAGCCCTCAATGCAAAGGCTCTAGACGCAAATATTGGTGTGAGAGCTAATTCAATCAAGAAAACACTGCATGTTGGTGAAGGGCATATTGAAGAAGGATCAGCCGAGTGGTTCTTGTGGGAGAACAACTCCATTTGGCTCACTAACTTCACACACCATCAGGCTTCCAAGCAGCTCTCAAGGAAACTCAGTTTTCACACTCTATGCTTAGTGCCCTTTGAGTGCATTATCTAGGAATGAACCTGGTAGAGCATCCCACACAAACGAATGCTCCACATGCGGGTTTCACATGCCACCAACTCCACATTCACAGGCAACTTCAGCGCCACAGCCGTTTTCAGATAGCCCTCAAAGCAAAGGCTCTAGACGCAAATATTGGTGTGAGAGCTAATTCAATCAAGGAAACACTGCATGTTGGTGAAGGGCATATTGAAGAAGGATCAGCCGAGTGGTTCTTGTTGGAGAACAACTCCATTTGGCTCACTAACTTCACACACCATTAGGCTTCCAAGCAGCTCTCAAGGAAACTCAGTTTTCACACTCTATGCTTAGTGCCCTTTGAGTGCATTATCTAGGAATGAACCTGGTAGAGCATCCCACACAAACGAATACTCCACATGCGGGTTTCACATGCCACCAACTCCACATTCACAGGCAACTTCAGCGCCACAGCCGTTTTCAGATAGCCCTCAATGCAAAGGCTCTAGACGCAAATACTGGTGTGAGAGCTAATTCAATCAAGGAAACACTGCATGTTGGTGAAGGGCATATTGAAGAAGGATCAGCCGAGTGGTTCTTGTGGGAGAACAACTCCATGTGGCTCACTAACTTCACACACCATCAGGCTTCCAAGCAGCTCTCAAGGAAACTCAGTTTTCACACTCTATGCTTAGTGCCCTTTGAGTGCATTATCTAGGAATGAACCTGGTAGAGCATCCCACACAAACGAATGCTCCACATGCGGGTATCACATGCCACCAACTCCACATTCACAGGCAACTTCAGCGCCACAGCCGTTTTCAGATAGCCCTCAATGCAAAGGCTCTAGACGCAAATATTGGTGTGAGAGCTAATTCAATCAAGGAAACACTGCATGTTGGTGAAGGGCATATTGAAGAAGGATCAGCCGAGTGGTTCTTGTGGGAGAACAACTCCATTTGGCTCCCTAAATTCACACACCATCAGGCTTCCAAGCAGCTCTCAAGGAAACTCAGTTTTCACACTCTATGCTTAGTGCCCTTGGAGTGCCCAGGACTGAAATGAAGCTTGGAGAACATCCCAAATAAACGAATGCTCCACATGCGGGTTTCACATGCCACCAACTCCACATTCACAGGCAACTTCAGCGCCACAGCCGTTTTCAGATAGCCCTCAATGCAAAGGCTCTAGACGAAAATATTGGTGTGAGAGCTAATTCAATCAAGGAAACACCGCATGTTGGTGCAGGGCATATTGAAAAGCATCAACCGAGTGGTTCTTGTGGGAGAACAACTCCATTTGGCTCACTAACTTCACACACCCTCAGGCTTCCAAGCAGCTCTCAAGGAAACTCAGTTTTCACACTCTATGCTTAGTGCTCTTTGTGTGCCTAGGACTGAAATGAAACTTTGTCAGCATCCAATACAAACGAATGCTCCACATGCGGGTTTCACATGCCACCAACTCCACATTCACAGGCAACTTCAGCGCCACAGCCCTTTTCAGATAGCCCTCAATGCAAAGGCTCTAGACGCAAATATTGGTGTGAGAGCTAATTCAATCAAGGAAACACTGCATGTTGGTGAAGGGCATATTGAAGAAGGATCAGCCGAGTGGTTCTTGTGGGAGAACAACTCCATTTGGCTCACTAACTTCACACACCATCAGGCTTCCAAGCAGCTCTCAAGGAAACTCAGTTTTCACACTCTATGCTTAGTGCCCTTTGAGTGCCTAGGACTGAAATGAAGCTTGGAGAGCATCCCACATAAACGAATGCTCCACATGCGGGTTTCACATGCCACCAACTCCACATTCACAGGCAACTTCAGCGCCACAGCCGTTTTCAGATAGACCTCAAAGCAAAGGCTCTAGACGCAAATATTGGTGTGAGAGCTAATTCAATCAAGAAAACACTGCATGTTGGTGAAGGGCATATTGAAGAAGGATCAGCCGAGTGGTTCTTGTGGGAGAACAACTCCATTTGGCTCACTAACTTCACACACCATCAGGCTTCCAAGCAGCTCTCAAGGAAACTCAGTTTTCACACTCTATGCTTAGTGCTCTTTGTTTGCCTAGGACTGAAATGAAGCTTGGTCAGCATCCCACACAAACGAATGCTCCACATGCGGGTTTCACATGCCACCAACTCCACATTCACAGGCAACCTCAGCTCCACAGCCGTTTTCAGATAGCCCTCAATGCAAAGGCTCTAGACGCAAATATTGGTGTGAGAGCTAATTCAATCAAGAAAACACTGCATGTTGGTGAAGGGCATATTGAAGAAGGATCAGCCGAGTGGTTCTTGTGGGAGAACAACTCCATTTGGCTCACTAACTTCACACACCATCAGGCTTCCAAGCAGCTCTCAAGGAAACTCAGTTTTCACACTCTATGCTTAGTGCCCTTTGAGTGCATTATCTAGGAATGAACCTGGTAGAGCATCCCACACAAACGAATGCTCCACATGCGGGTTTCACATGCCACCAACTCCACATTCACAGGCAACTTCAGCGCCACAGCCATTTTCAGATAGCCCTCAAAGCAAAGGCTCTAGACGCAAATATTGGTGTGAGAGCTAATTCAATCAAGGAAACACTGCATGTTGGTGAAGGGCATATTGAAGAAGAATCAGCCGAGTGGTTCTTGTGGGAGAACAACTCCATTTGGCTCACTAAATTCACACACCATCAGGCTTCCAAGCAGCTCTCAAGGAAACTCAGTTTTCACACTCTATGCTTAGTGCCCTTTGTGTGCCTAGGACTGAAATGAATCTTGGTCAGCATCCCACACAAACGAATGCTCCACATGCGGGTTTCACATGCCACCAACTCCACATTCACAGGCAACTTCAGCGCCACAGCCGTTTTCAGATATCCCTCAAAGCAAAGGCTCTAGACGCAAATATTGGTGTGAGAGCTAATTCAATCAAGAAAACACTGCATGTTGGTGAAGGGCATATTGAAGAAGGATCAGCCGAGTGGTTCTTGTGGGAGAACAACTCCATTTGGCTCACTAACTTCACACACCATCAGGCTTCCAAGCAGCTCTCAAGGAAACTCAGTTTTCACACTCTATGCTTAGTGCCCTTTGAGTGCCTAGGACTGAAATGAAGCTTGGAGAGCATCCCACATAAACGAATGCTCCACATGCGGGTTTCACATGCCACCAACTCCACATTCACAGGCAACTTCAGCGCCACAGCCGTTTTCAGATAGCCCTCAAAGCAAAGGCTCTAGACGCAAATATTGGTGTGAGAGCTAATTCAATCAAGGAAACACTGCATGTTGGTGAAGGGCATATTGAAGAAGGATCAGCCGAGTGGTTCTTGTGGGAGAACAACTCCATTTGGCTCACTAACTTCACACACCATCAGGCTTCCAAGCAGCTCTCAAGGAAACTCAGTTTTCACACTCTATGCTTAGTGCCCTTTGAGTGCATTATCTAGGAATGAACCTGGTAGAGCATCCCACACAAACGAATGCTCCACATGCGGGTTTCACATGCCACCAACTCCACATTCACAGGCAACTTCAGCGCCACAGCCGTTTTCAGATAGCCCTCAAAGCAAAGGCTCTAGACGCAAATATTGGTGTGAGAGCTAATTCAATCAAGGAAACACTGCATGTTGGTGAAGGGCATATTAAAGAAGAATCAGCCGAGTGGTTCTTGTGGGAGAACAACTCCATTTGGCTCACTAACTTCACACACCATCAGGCTTCCAAGCAGCTCTCAAGGAAACTCAGTTTTCACACTCTATGCTTAGTGCCCTTTGTGTGCCTAGGACTGAAATGAAGCTTGGTCAGCATCCCACACAAACGAATGCTCCACATGCGGGTTTCACATGCCACCAACTCCACATTCACAGGCAACTTCAGCGCCACAGCCGTTTTCAGATAGCCCTCAATGCAAAGGCTCTAGACGCAAATATTGGTGTGAGAGCTAATTCAATCAAGGAAACACTGCATGTTGGTGAAGGGCATATTGAAGAAGGATCAGCCGAGTGGTTCTTGTGGGAGAACAACTCCATTTGGCTCCCTAACTTCACACACCATCAGGCTTCCAAGCAGCTCTCAAGGAAACTCAGTTTTCACACTCTATGCTTAGTGCCCTTTGAGTGCCTAGGACTGAAATGAAGCTTGGAGAGCATCCCACATAAACGAATGCTCCACATGCGGGTTTCACATGCCACCAACTCCACATTCACAGGCAACTTCAGTGCCACAGCCGTTTTCAGATAGACCTCAAAGCAAAGGCTCTAGACGCAAATATTGGTGTGAGAGCTAATTCAATCAAGAAAACACTGCATGTTGGTGAAGGGCATATTGAAGAAGGATCAGCCGAGTGGTTCTTGTGGGAGAACAACTCCATTTGGCTCACTAACTTCACACACCATCAGGCTTCCAAGCAGCTCTCAAGGAAACTCAGTTTTCACACTCTATGCTTAGTGCTCTTTGTGTGCCTAGGACTGAAATGAAGCTTTGTCAGCATCCCACACAAACGAATGCTCCACATGCGGGTTTCACATGCCACCAACTCCACATTCACAGGCAACCTCAGCTCCACAGCCGTTTTCAGATAGCCCTCAATGCAAAGGCTCTAGACGCAAATATTGGTGTGAGAGCTAATTCAATCAAGAAAACACTGCATGTTGGTGAAGGGCATATTGAAGAAGGATCAGCCGAGTGGTTCTTGTGGGAGAACAACTCCATTTGGCTCACTAACTTCACACACCATCAGGCTTCCAAGCAGCTCTCAAGGAAACTCAGTTTTCACACTCTATGCTTAGTGCCCTTTGAGTGCATTATCTAGGAATGAACCTGGTAGAGCATCCCACACAAACGAATGCTCCACATGCGGGTTTCACATGCCACCAACTCCACATTCACAGGCAACTTCAGCGCCACAGCCGTTTTCAGATAGCCCTCAAAGCAAAGGCTCTAGACGCAAATATTGGTGTGAGAGCTAATTCAATCAAGAAAACACTGCATGTTGGTGAAGGGCATATTGAAGAAGGATCAGCCGAGTGGTTCTTGTGGGAGAACAACTCCATTTGGCTCACTAACTTCACACACCATCAGGCTTCCAAGCAGCTCTCAAGGAAACTCAGTTTTCACACTCTATGCTTAGTGCCCTTTGTGTGCCTAGGACTGAAATGAAGCTTGGTCAGCATCCCACACAAACGAATGCTCCACATGCGGGTTTCACATGCCACCAACTCCACATTCACAGGCAACTTCAGCGCCACAGCCGTTTTCAGATAGCCCTCAAAGCAAAGGCTCTAGACGCAAATATTGGTGTGAGAGCTAATTCAATCAAGAAAACACTGCATGTTGGTGAAGGGCATATTGAAGAAGGATCAGCCGAGTGGTTCTTGTGGGAGAACAACTCCATTTGGCTCACTAACTTCACACACCATCAGGCTTCCAAGCAGCTCTCAAGGAAACTCAGTTTTCACATTCTATGCTTAGTGCCCTTTGAGTGCCTAGGACTGAAATGAAGCTTGGAGAGCATCCCACATAAACGAATGCTCCACATGCGGGTTTCACATGCCACCAACTCCACATTCACAGGCAACTTCAGCGCCACAGCCGTTTTCAGATAGCCCTCAATGCAAAGGCTCTAGACGCAAATATTGGTGTGAGAGCTAATTCAATCAAGAAAACACTGCATGTTGGTGAAGGGCATATTGAAGAAGGATCAGCCGAGTGGTTCTTGTGGGAGAACAACTCCATTTGGCTCACTAACTTCACACACCATCAGGCTTCCAAGCAGCTCTCAAGGAAACTCAGTTTTCACACTCTATGCTTAGTGCCCTTTGAGTGCATTATCTAGGAATGAACCTGGTAGAGCATCCCACACAAACGAATGCTCCACATGCGGGTTTCACATGCCACCAACTCCACATTCACAGGCAACTTCAGCGCCACAGCCGTTTTCAGATAGCCCTCAAAGCAAAGGCTCTAGACGCAAATATTGGTGTGAGAGCTAATTCAATCAAGGAAACACTGCATGTTGGTGAAGGGCATATTAAAGAAGAATCAGCCGAGTGGTTCTTGTGGGAGAACAACTCCACTTGGCTCACTAACCTCACACACCATCAGGCTTCCAAGCAGCTCTCAAGGAAACTCAGTTTTCACACTCTATGCTTAGTGCCCTTTGTGTGCCTAGGACTGAAATGAAGCTTGGTCAGCATCCCACACAAACGAATGCTCCACATGCGGGTTTCACATGCCACCAACTCCACATTCACAGGCAACTTCAGCGCCACAGCCGTTTTCAGATAGCCCTCAAAGCAAAGGCTCTAGACGCAAATATTGGTGTGAGAGCTAATTCAATCAAGAAAACACTGCATGTTGGTGAAGGGCATATTGAAGAAGGATCAGCCGAGTGGTTCTTGTGGGAGAACAACTCCATTTGGCTCACTAACTTCACACACCATCAGGCTTCCAAGCAGCTCTCAAGGAAACTCAGTTTTCACATTCTATGCTTAGTGCCCTTTGAGTGCCTAGGACTGAAATGAAGCTTGGAGAGCATCCCACATAAACGAATGCTCCACATGCGGGTTTCACATGCCACCAACTCCACATTCACAGGCAACTTCAGCGCCACAGCCGTTTTCAGATAGCCCTCAATGCAAAGTCTCTAGACGCAAATATTGGTGTGAGAGCTAATTCAATCAAGAAAACACTGCATGTTGGTGAAGGGCATATTGAAGAAGGATCAGCCGAGTGGTTCTTGTGGGAGAACAACTACATTTGGGTCACTAACTTCACACACCATCAGGCTTCCAAGCAGCTCTCAAGGAAACTCAGTTTTCACACTCTATGCTTAGTGCCCTTTGAGTGCATTATCTAGGAATGAACCTGGTAGAGCATCCCACACAAACGAATGCTCCACATGTGGGTTTCACATGCCACCAACTCCACATTCACAGGCAACTTCAGCGCCACAGCCGTTTTCAGATAGCCCTCAAAGCAAAGGCTCTAGACGCAAATATTGGTGTGAGAGCTAATTCAATCAAGGAAACACTGCATGTTGGTGAAGGGCATATTAAAGAAGAATCAGCCGAGTGGTTCTTGTGGGAGAACAACTCCACTTGGCTCACTAACTTCACACACCATCAGGCTTCCAAGCAGCTCTCAAGGAAACTCAGTTTTCACACTCTATGCTTAGTGCCCTTTGTGTGCCTAGGACTGAAATGAAGCTTGGTCAGCATCCCACACAAACGAATGCTCCACATGCGGGTTTCACATGCCACCAACTCCACATTCACAGGCAACTTCAGCGCCACAGCCGTTTTCAGATAGCCCTCAATGCAAAGGCTCTAGACGCAAATATTGGTGTGAGAGCTAATTCAATCAAGAAAACTCTGCATGTTGGTGAAGGGCATATTGAAGAAGGATCAGCCGAGTGGTTCTTGTGGGAGAACAACTCCATTTGGCTCACTAACTTCACACACCATCAGGCTTCCAAGCAGCTCTCAAGGAAACTCAGTTTTCACACTCTATGCTTAGTGCCCTTTGAGTGCCTAGGACTGAAATGAAGCTTGGAGAGCATCCCACATAAACGAATGCTCCACATGCGGGTTTCACATGCCACCAACTCCACATTCACAGGCAACTTCAGCGCCACAGCCGTTTTCAGATAGCCCTCAAAGCAAAGGCTCTAGACGCAAATATTGGTGTGAGAGCTAATTCAATCAAGGAAACACTTCATGTTGGTGAAGGGCATATTGAAGAAGGATCAGCCGAGTGGTTCTTGTGGGAGAACAACTCCATTTGGCTCACTAACTTCACACACCATCAGGCTTCCAAGCAGCTCTCAAGGAAACTCAGTTTTCACACTCTATGCTTAGTGCCCTTTGTATGGCTAGGACTGAAATGAACCTGGTAGAGCATCCCACATAAAGGAATGCTCCACATGCGGGTTTCACATGCCACCAACTCCACATTCACAGGCAACTTCAGCGCCACAGCCGTTTTCAGATAGCCCTCAATGCAAAGGCTCTAGACGCAAATATTGGTGTGAGAGCTAATTCAATCAAGGAAACACTGCATGTTGGTGAAGGGCATATTGAAGAAGGATCAGCCGAGTGGTTCTTGTGGGAGAACAACTCCATGTGGCTCACTAACTTCACACACCATCAGGCTTCCAAGCAGCTCTCAAGGAAACTCAGTTTTCACACTCTATGCTTAGTGCTCTTTGTGTGCCTAGGACTGAAATGAAGCTTGGTCAGCATCCCACACAAACGAATGCTCCACATGCGGGTTTCACATGCCACCAACTCCACATTCACAGGCAACTTCAGCGCCACAGCCGTTTTCAGATAGCCCTCAATGGAAAAGCTCTAGACGCAAATATTGGTGTGAGAGCTAATTCAATCAAGAAAACACTGCATGTTGGTGAAGGGCATATTGAAGAAGGATCAGCCGAGTGGTTCTTGTGGGAGAACAACTCCATTTGGCTCACTAACTTCACACACCATCAGGCTTCCAAGCAGCTCTCAAGGAAACTCAGTTTTCACACTCTATGCTTTGTGCCCTTTGTATGGCTAGGACTGAAATGAACCTGGTAGAGCATCCCCCATAAAGGAATGCTCCACATGCGGGTTTCACATGCCACCAACTCCACATTCACAGGCAACTTCAGCGCCACAGCCGTTTTCAGATAGCCCTCAATGCAAAGGCTCTAGACGCAAATATTGGTGTGAGAGCTAATTCAATCAAGGAAACACTGCATGTTGGTGAAGGGCATATTGAAGAAGGATCAGCCGAGTGGTTCTTGTGGGAGAACAACTCCATTTGGCTCACTAACTTCACACACCATCAGGCTTCCAAGCAGCTCTCAAGGAAACTCAGTTTTCACACTCTATGCTTAGTGCTCTTTGTGTGCCTAGGACTGAAATGAAGCTTGGTCAGCATCCCACACAAACGAATGCTCCACATGTGGGTTTCCCATGCCACCAACTCCACATTCACAGGCAACTTCAGCGCCACAGCCGTTTTCAGATAGCCCTCAATGCAAAGGCTCTAGACGCAAATATTGGTGTGAGAGCTAATTCAATCAAGGAAACACTGCATGTTGGTGAAGGGCATATTGAAGAAGGATCAGCCGAGTGGTTCTTGTTGGAGAACAACTCCATTTGGCTCACTAACTTCACACACCATCAGGCTTCCAAGCAGCTCTCAAGGAAACTCAGTTTTCACACTCTATGCTTAGTGCCCTTTGTATGGCTAGGACTGAAATGAACCTGGTAGAGCATCCCACATAAAGGAATGCTCCACATGCGGGTTTCACATGCCACCAACTCCACATTCACAGGCAACTTCAGCGCCACAGCCGTTTTCAG
Organism: Ochotona princeps; assembly: GCF_030435755.1. NCBI lineage: Eukaryota > Metazoa > Chordata > Mammalia > Lagomorpha > Ochotonidae > Ochotona > Ochotona princeps. The sequence continues at coordinate 28,770 of NW_026696583.1, forward strand.
CTAGCCCTCAAAGCAAAGGCTCTAGACGCAAATATTGGTGTGAGAGCTAATTCAATCAAGGAAACACTGCATGTTGGTGAAGGGCATATTGAAGAAGGATCAGCCGAGTGGTTCTTGTGGGAGAACAACTCCATTTGGCTCACTAACTTCACACACCATCAGGCTTCCAAGCAGCTCTCAAGGAAACTCAGTTTTCACACTCTATGCTTAGTGCCCTTTGTATGGCTAGGAATGTAATGAAGCTTGGAGAGCATCCCACATACACGAATGCTCCACATGCGGGTTTCACATGCCACCAACTCCACATTCACAGGCAACTTCAGCGCCACAGCCGTTTTCAGATAGCCCTCAATGCAAAGGCTCTAGACGCAAATATTGGTGTGAGAGCTAATTCAATCAAGGAAACACTGCATGTTGGTGAAGGGCATATTGAAGAAGGATCAGCCGAGTGGTTCTTGTGGGAGAACAACTCCATGTGGCTCACTAACTTCACACACCATCAGGCTTCCAAGCAGCTCTCAAGGAAACTCAGTTTTCACACTCTATGCTTAGTGCTCTTTGTGTGCCTAGGACTGAAATGAAGCTTGGTCAGCATCCCACACAAACGAATGCTCCACATGCGGGTTTCACATGCCACCAACTCCACATTCACAGGCAACTTCAGCGCCACAGCCGTTTTCAGATAGCCCTCAATGGAAAAGCTCTAGACGCAAATATTGGTGTGAGAGCTAATTCAATCAAGAAAACACTGCATGTTGGTGAAGGGCATATTGAAGAAGGATCAGCCGAGTGGTTCTTGTGGGAGAACAACTCCATTTGGCTCACTAACTTCACACACCATCAGGCTTCCAAGCAGCTCTCAAGGAAACTCAGTTTTCACACTCTATGCTTTGTGCCCTTTGTATGGCTAGGACTGAAATGAACCTGGTAGAGCATCCCCCATAAAGGAATGCTCCACATGCGGGTTTCACATGCCACCAACTCCACATTCACAGGCAACTTCAGCGCCACAGCCGTTTTCAGATAGCCCTCAATGCAAAGGCTCTAGACGCAAATATTGGTGTGAGAGCTAATTCAATCAAGGAAACACTGCATGTTGGTGAAGGGCATATTGAAGAAGGATCAGCCGAGTGGTTCTTGTGGGAGAACAACTCCATTTGGCTCACTAACTTCACACACCATCAGGCTTCCAAGCAGCTCTCAAGGAAACTCAGTTTTCACACTCTATGCTTAGTGCTCTTTGTGTGCCTAGGACTGAAATGAAGCTTGGTCAGCATCCCACACAAACGAATGCTCCACATGTGGGTTTCCCATGCCACCAACTCCACATTCACAGGCAACTTCAGCGCCACAGCCGTTTTCAGATAGCCCTCAATGCAAAGGCTCTAGACGCAAATATTGGTGTGAGAGCTAATTCAATCAAGGAAACACTGCATGTTGGTGAAGGGCATATTGAAGAAGGATCAGCCGAGTGGTTCTTGTTGGAGAACAACTCCATTTGGCTCACTAACTTCACACACCATCAGGCTTCCAAGCAGCTCTCAAGGAAACTCAGTTTTCACACTCTATGCTTAGTGCCCTTTGTATGGCTAGGACTGAAATGAACCTGGTAGAGCATCCCACATAAAGGAATGCTCCACATGCGGGTTTCACATGCCACCAACTCCACATTCACAGGCAACTTCAGCGCCACAGCCGTTTTCAGCTAGCCCTCAAAGCAAAGGCTCTAGACGCAAATATTGGTGTGAGAGCTAATTCAATCAAGGAAACACTGCATGTTGGTGAAGGGCATATTGAAGAAGGATCAGCCGAGTGGTTCTTGTGGGAGAACAACTCCATTTGGCTCACTAACTTCACACACCATCAGGCTTCCAAGCAGCTCTCAAGGAAACTCAGTTTTCACACTCTATGCTTAGTGCCCTTTGTATGGCTAGGACTGAAATGAAGCTTGGAGAGCATCCCACATACACGAATGCTCCACATGCGGGTTTCACATGCCACCAACTCCACATTCACAGGCAACTTCAGCGCCACAGCCGTTTTCAGATAGCCCTCAATGCAAAGGCTCTAGACGCAAATATTGGTGTGAGAGCTAATTCAATCAAGGAAACACTGCATGTTGGTGAAGGGCATATTGAAGAAGGATCAGCCGAGTGGTTCTTGTGGGAGAACAACTCCATTTGGCTCACTAACTTCACACACCATCAGGCTTCCAAGCAGCTCTCAAGGAAACTCAGTTTTCACACTCTATGCTTAGTGCCCTTTGAGTGCATTATCTAGGAATGAACATGGTAGAGCATCCCACACAAACGAATGCTCCACATGCGGGTATCACATGCCACCAACTCCACATTCACAGGCAACTTCAGCGCCACAGTCGTTTTCAGATAGCCCTCAATGCAAAGGCTCTAGACGCAAATATTGGTGTGAGAGCTAATTCAATCAAGGAAACACTGCATGTTGGTGAAGGGCATATTGAAGAAGGATCAGCCGAGTGGTTCTTGTGGGAGAACAACTCCATTTGGCTCCCTAAATTCACACACCATCAGGCTTCCAAGCAGCTCTCAAGGAAACTCAGTTTTCACACTCTATGCTTAGTGCCCTTTGAGTGCATTATCTAGGAATGAACCTGGTAGAGCATCCCACACAAACGAATGCTCCACATGCGGGTTTCACATGCCACCAACTCCACATTCACAGGCAACTTCAGCGCCACAGCCGTTTTCAGATAGCCCTCAAAGCAAAGGCTCTAGACGCAAATATTGGTGTGAGAGCTAATTCAATCAAGGAAACACTGCATGTTGGTGAAGGGCATATTGAAGAAGGATCAGCCGAGTGGTTCTTGTGGGAGAACAACTCCATTTGGCTCACTAACTTCACACACCATCAGGCTTCCAAGCAGCTCTCAAGGAAACTCAGTTTTCACACTCTATGCTTAGTGCCCTTTGAGTGCATTATCTAGGAATGAACCTGGTAGAGCATCCCACACAAACGAATGCTCCACATGCGGGTTTCACATGCCACCAACTCCACATTCACAGGCAACTTCAGCGCCACAGCCGTTTTCAGATAGCCCTCAATGCAAAGGCTCTAGACGCAAATATTGGTGTGAGAGCTAATTCAATCAAGGAAACACTGCATGTTGGTGAAGGGCATATTGAAGAAGGATCAGCCGAGTGGTTCTTGTGGGAGAACAACTCCATTTGGCTCACTAAATTCACACACCATCAGGCTTCCATTCAGCTCTCAAGGAAACTCAGTTTTCACACTCTATGCTTAGTGCCCTTTGTATGGCTAGGACTGAAATGAACCTGGTAGAGCATCCCACACAAACGAATGCTCCACATGCGGGTTTCACATGCCACCAACTCCACATTCACAGGCAACTTCAGCGCCACAGCCGTTTTCAGATAGCCCTCAATGCAAAGGCTCTAGATGCAAATAATGGTGTGAGAGCTAATTCAATCAAGAAAACACTGCATGTTGGTGAAGGGCATATTGAAGAAGGATCAGCCGAGTGGTTCTTGTGGTAGAACAACTCCATTTGGCTCACTAACTTCACACACCATCAGGCTTCCAAGCAGCTCTCAAGGAAACTCAGTTTTCACACTCTATGCTTAGTGCCCTTTGAGTGCATTATCTAGGAATGAACATGGTAGAGCATCCCACACAAACGAATGCTCCACATGCGGGTTTCACATGCCACCAACTCCACATTCACAGGCAACCTCAGCGCCACAGCCGTTTTCAGATAGCCCTCAATGCAAAGGCTCTAGACGAAAATATTGGTGTGAGAGCTAATTCAATCAAGAAAACACCGCATGTTGGTGAAGGGCATATTGAAGAAGGATCAGCCGAGTGGTTCTTGTGGGAGAACAACTCCATTTGGCTCACTAACTTCACACACCATCAGGCTTCCAAGCAGCTCTCAATGAAACTCAGTTTTCACACTCTATGCTTAGTGCCCTTTGTATGGCTAGGACTGAAATGGACCTGGTAGAGCATCCCACATAAAGGAATGCTCCACATGCGGGTTTCACATGCCACCAACTCCACATTCAAAGGCAACTTCAGCGCCACAGCCGTTTTCAGATAGCCCTCAATGCAAAGGCTCTAGACGCAAATATTGGTGTGAGAGCTAATTCAATCAAGGAAACACTGCATGTTGGTGAAGGGCATATTGAAGAAGGATCAGCCGAGTGGTTCTTGTGGGAGAACAACTCCATTTGGCTCACTAACTTCACACACCATCAGGCTTCCAAGCAGCTCTCAAGGAAACTCAGTTTTCACACTCTATGCTTTGTGCCCTTTGTATGGCTAGGACTGAAATGAAGCTTGGTCAGCATCCCACACAAACGAATGCTCCACATGCGGGTTTCACATGCCACCAACTCCACATTCACAGGCAACTTCAGCGCCACAGCCGTTTTCAGATAGCTCTCAATGCAAAGGCTCTAGACGCAAATATTGGTGTGAGAGCTAATTCAATCAAGAAAACACTGCATGTTGGTGAAGGGCATATTGAAGAAGGATCAGCCGAGTGGTTCTTGTGGGAGAACAACTCCATTTGGCTCACTAACTTCACACACCATCAGGCTTCCAAGCAGCTCTCAAGGAAACTCAGTTTTCACACTCTATGCTTAGTGCCCTTTGAGTGCCTTAGGACTGAAATGAAGCTTGGTCAGCATCCCACATAAACGAATGCTCAACATGCGGGTTTCACATGCCACCAACTCCACATTCACAGGCAACTTCAGCGCCACAGCCGTTTTCAGATAGCCCTCAGAGCAAAGGCTCTAGACGAAAATATTGGTGTGAGAGCTAATTCAATCAAGAAAACACTGCATGTTGGTGAAGGGCATATTGAAGAAGGATCAGCCGAGTGGTTCTTGTGGGAGAACAACTCCATTTGGCTCACTAACTTCACACACCATCAGGCTTCCAAGGAGCTCTCAAGGAAACTCAGTTTTCACACTCTATGCTTAGTGCCCTTTGAGGGCATTATCTAGGAATGAACCTGGTAGAGCATCCCACACAAACGAATGCTCCACATGCGGGTTTCACATGCCACCAACTCCACATTCACAGGCAACTTCAGCGCCACAGCCGTTTTCAGATAGCCCTCAAAGCAAAGGCTCTAGACGCAAATATTGGTGTGAGAGCTAATTCAATCAAGGAAACACTGCATGTTGGTGAAGGGCATATTGAAGAAGAATCAGCCGAGTGGTTCTTGTGGGAGAGCAACTCCATTTGGCTCAATAACTTCACACACCATCAGGCTTCCAAGCAGCTCTCAAGGAAACTCAGTTTTCACACTCTATGCTTAGTGCTCTTTGTGTGCCTAGGACTGAAATGAAGCTTGGTCAGCATCCCACACAAACGAATGCTCCACATGCGGGTTTCACATGCCACCAACTCCACATTCACAGGCAACTTCAGCGCCACAGCCGTTTTCAGATAGCCCTCAAAGCAAAGGCTCTAGACGCAAATAATGGTGTGAGAGCTAATTCAATCAAGGAAACACTGCATGTTGGTGAAGGGCATATTGAAGAAGGATCAGCCGAGTGGTTCTTGTGGGAGAACAACTCCATTTGGCTCACTAACTTCACACACCATCAGGCTTCCAAGCAGCTCTCAAGGAAACTCAGTTTTCACACTCTATGCTTAGTGCCCTTTGTATGGCTAGGACTGAAATGAACCTGGTAGAGCATCCCACATAAAGGAATGCTCCACATGCGGGTTTCACATGCCACCAACTCCACATTCACAGTCAACTTCAGCGCCACAGCCGTTTTCAGATAGCCCTCAATGCAAAGGCTCTAGACGCAAATATTGGTGTGAGAGCTAATTCAATCAAGAAAACACTGCATGTTGGTGAAGGGCATATTGAAGAAGGATCAGCCGAGTGGTTCTTGTGGGAGAAAAACTCCACTTGGCTCACTAACTTCACACACCATCAGGCTTCCAAGCAGCTCTCAAGGAAACTCAGTTTTCACACTCTATGCTTAGTGCCCTTTGAGTGCATTATCTAGGAATGAACATGGTAGAGCATCCCACACAAACGAATGCTCCACATGCGGGTTTCACATGCCACCAACTCCACATTCACAGGCAACTTCAGCGCCACAGCCGTTTTCAGATAGCCCTCAATGCAAAGGCTCTAGACGCAAATATTGGTGTGAGAGCTAATTCAATCAAGGAAACACTGCATGTTGGTGAAGGGCATATTGAAGAAGGATCAGCCGAGTGGTTCTTGTGGGAGAACAACTCCATTTGGGTCCCTAAATTCACACACCATCAGGCTTCCAAGCAGCTCTCAAGGAAACTCAGTTTTCACACTCTATGCTTAGTGCCCTTTGAGTGCCTAGGACTGAAATGAAGCTTGGAGAGCATCCCAAATAAACGAATGCTCCACATGCGGGATTCACATGCCACCAACTCCACATTCACAGGCAACTTCAGCGCCACAGCCGTTTTCAGATAGCCCTCAATGCAAAGGCTCTAGACGCAAATATTGGTGTGAGAGCTAATTCAATCAAGGAAACACTGCATGTTGGTGAAGGGCATATTGAAGAAGAATCAGCCGAGTGGTTCTTGTGGGAGAACAACTCCATTTGGCTCACTAACTTCACACACCATCAGGCTTCCAAGCAGCTCTCAAGGAAACTCAGTTTTCACACTCTATGCTTAGTGCTCTTTGTGTGCCTAGGACTGAAATGAAGCTTTGTCAGCATCCAATACAAACGAATGCTCCACATGCGGGTTTCACATGCCACCAACTCCACATTCACAGGCAACTTCAGCGCCACAGCCGTTTTCAGATAGCCCTCAATGCAAAGGCTCTAGACGCAAATATTGGTGTGAGAGCTAATTCAATCAAGGAAACACTGCATGTTGGTGAAGGGCATATTGAAGAAGGATCAGCCGAGTGGTTCTTGTGGGAGAACAACTCCATTTGGCTCACTAACTTCACACACCATCAGGCTTCCAAGCAGCTCTCAAGGAAACTCAGTTTTCACACTCTATGCTTAGTGCCCTTTGTATGGCTAGGACTGAAATGAACCTGGTAGAGCATCCCACATAAAGGAATGCTCCACATGCGGGTTTCACATGCCACCAACTCCACATTCACAGGCAACTTCAGCGCCACAGCCGTTTTCAGATAGCCCTCAATGCAAAGGCTCTAGACGCAAATATTGGTGTGAGAGCTAATTCAATCAAGAAAACACTGCATGTTGGTGAAGGGCATATTGAAGAAGGATCAGCCGAGTGGTTCTTGTGGGAGAACAACTCCATTTGGCTCACTAACTTCACACACCATCAGGCTTCCAAGCAGCTCTCAAGGAAACTCAGTTTTCACACTCTATGCTTAGTGCCCTTTGAGTGCATTATCTAGGAATGAACCTGGTAGAGCATCCCACACAAACGAATGCTCCACATGCGGGTTTCACATGCCACCAACTCCACATTCACAGGCAACTTCAGCGCCACAGCCGTTTTCAGATAGCCCTCAATGCAAAGGCTCTAGACGCAAATATTGGTGTGAGAGCTAATTCAATCAAGGAAACACTGCATGTTGGTGAAGGGCATATTGAAGAAGGATCAGCCGAGTGGTTCTTCTGGGAGAACAACTCCATTTGGGTCCCTAACTTCACACACCATCAGGCTTCCAAGCAGCTCTCAAGGAAACTCAGTTTTCACACTCTATGCTTAGTGCCCTTTGAGTGCCTAGGACTGAAACGAAGCTTGGAGAGCATCCCAAATAAACGAATGCTCCACATGCGGGATTCACATGCCACCAACTCCACATTCACAGGCAACTTCAGCGCCACAGCCGTTTTCAGATAGCCCTCAATGCAAAGGCTCTAGACGCAAATATTGGTGTGAGAGCTAATTCAATCAAGGAAACACTGCATGTTGGTGAAGGGCATATTGAAGAAGGATCAGCCGAGTGGTTCTTGTGGGAGAACAACTCCATTTGGCTCACTAACTTCACACACCATCAGGCTTCCAAGCAGCTCTCAAGGAAACTCAGTTTTCACACTCTATGCTTAGTGCTCTTTGTGTGCCTAGGACTGAAATGAAGCTTGGTCAGCATCCCACACAAACGAATGCTCCACATGCGGGTTTCACATGCCACCAACTCCACATTCACAGGCAACTTCAGCGCCACAGCCGTTTTCAGATAGCCCTCAATGCAAAGGCTCTAGACGCAAATATTGGTGTGAGAGCTAATTCAATCAAGGAAACACTGCATGTTGGTGAAGGGCATATTGAAGAAGGATCAGCCGAGTGGTTCTTGTGGGAGAACAACTCCATTTGGCTCACTAACTTCACACACCATCAGGCTTCCAAGCAGCTCTCAAGGAAACTCAGTTTTCACACTCTATGCTTAGTGCCCTTTGTATGGCTAGGACTGAAATGGACCTGGTAGAGCATCCCACATAAAGGAATGCTCCACATGCGGGTTTCACATGCCACCAACTTCACATTCACAGGCAACTTCAGCGCCACAGCCGTTTTCAGATAGCCCTCAATGCAAAGGCTCTAGACGCAAATATTGGTGTGAGAGCTAATTCAATCAAGGAAACACTGCATGTTGGTGAAGGGCATATTGAAGAAGCATCAGCCGAGTGGTTCTTGTGGGAGAACAACTCCATTTGGCTCACTAACTTCACACACCATCAGGCTTCCAAGCAGCTCTCAAGGAAACTCAGTTTTCACACTCTATGCTTAGTGCCCTTTGAGGGCATTATCTAGGAATGAACCTGGTAGAGCATCCCACACAAACGAATGCTCCACATGCGGGTTTCACATGCCACCAACTCCACATTCAGAGGCAACTTCAGCGCCACAGCCGTTTTCAGATAGCCCTCAAAGCAAAGGCTCTAGACGCAAATATTGGTGTGAGAGCTAATTCAATCAAGGAAACACTGCATGTTGGTGAAGGGCATATTGAAGAAGAATCAGCCGAGTGGTTCTTGTGGGAGAGCAACTCCATTTGGCTCACTAACTTCACACACCATCAGGCTTCCAAGCAGCTCTCAAGGAAACTCAGTTTTCACACTCTATGCTTAGTGCTCTTTGTGTGCCTAGGACTGAAATGAAGCTTGGTCAGCATCCCACACAAACGAATGCTCCACATGCGGGTTTCACATGCCACCAACTCCACATTCACAGGCAACTTCAGCGCCACAGCCGTTTTCAGATAGCCCTCAATGCAAAGGCTCTAGACGCAAATATTGGTGTGAGAGCTAATTCAATCAAGGAAACACTGCATGTTGGTGAAGGGCATATTGAAGAAGGATCAGCCGAGTGGTTCTTGTGGGAGAACAACTCCATTTGGCTCACTAACTTCACACACCATCAGGCTTCCAAGCAGCTCTCAAGGAAACTCAGTTTTCACACTCTATGCTTAGTGCCCTTTGTATGGCTAGGACTGAAATGAACCTGGTAGAGCATCCCACACAAACGAATGCTCCACATGCGGGTTTCACATGCCACCAACTCCACATTCACAGTCAACTTCAGCGCCACAGCCGTTTTCAGATAGCCCTCAATGCAAAGGCTCTAGACGCAAATATTGGTGTGAGAGCTAATTCAATCAAGAAAACACTGCATGTTGGTGAAGGGCATATTGAAGAAGGATCAGCCGAGTGGTCCTTGTGGGAGAACAACTCCATTTGGCTCACTAACTTCACACACCATCAGGCTTCCAAGCAGCTCTCAAGGAAACTCAGTTTTCACACTCTATGCTTAGTGCCCTTTGAGTGCATTATCTAGGAATGAACCTGGTAGAGCATCCCACACAAACGAATGCTCCACATGCGGGTTTCACATGCCACCAACTCCACATTCACAGGCAACTTCAGCGCCACAGCCGTTTTCAGATAGCCCTCAATGCAAAGGCTCTAGACGCAAATATTGGTGTGAGAGCTAATTCAATCAAGGAAACACTGCATGTTGGTGAAGGGCATATTGAAGAAGGATCAGCCGAGTGGTTCTTGTGGGAGAAAAACTCCATTTGGGTCCCTAAATTCACACACCATCAGGCTTCCAAGCAGCTCTCAAGGAAACTCAGTTTTCACACTCTATGCTTAGTGCCCTTTGAGTGCCTAGGACTGAAATGAAGCTTGGAGAGCATCCCACATAAAGGAATGCTCCACATGCGGGATTCACATGCCACCAACTCCACATTCACAGGCAACTTCAGCGCCACAGCCGTTTTCAGATAGCCCTCAATGCAAAGGCTCTAGACGCAAATATTGGTGTGAGAGCAAATTCAATCAAGGAAACACTGCATGTTGGTGAAGGGCATATTGAAGAAGGATCAGCCGAGTGGTTCTTGTGGGAGAACAACTCCATTTGGCTCACTAACTTCACACACCATCAGGCTTCCAAGCAGCTCTCAAGGAAACTCAGTTTTCACACTCTATGCTTAGTGCTCTTTGTGTGCCTAGGACTGAAATGAAGCTTTGTCAGCATCCAATACAAACGAATGCTCCACATGCGGGTTTCACATGCCACCAACTCCACATTCACAGGCAACTTCAGCGCCACAGCCGTTTTCAGATAGCCCTCAAAGCAAAGGCTCTAGACGCAAATATTGGTGTGAGAGCTAATTCAATCAAGGAAACACTGCATGTTGGTGCAGGGCATATTGAAGAAGGATCAGCCGAGTGGTTCTTGTGGGAGAACAACTCCATTTGGCTCACTAACTTCACACACCATCAGGCTTCCAAGCAGCTCTCAAGGAAACTCAGTTTTCACACTCTATGCTTAGTGCCCTTCCAGTGCATTATCTAGGAATGAACATGGTAGAGCATCCCACACAAACGAATGCTCCACATGCGGGTATCACATGCCACCAACTCCACATTCACAGGCAACTTCAGCGCCACAGTCGTTTTCAGATAGCCCTCAATGCAAAGGCTCTAGACGCAAATATTGGTGTGAGAGCTAATTCAATCAAGGAAACACTGCATGTTGGTGAAGGGCATATTGAAGAAGGATCAGCCGAGTGGTTCTTGTGGGAGAACAACTCCATTTGGCTCCCTAAATTCACACACCATCAGGCTTCCAAGCAGCTCTCAAGGAAACTCAGTTTTCACACTCTATGCTTAGTGCCCTTTGAGTGCACTATCTAGGAATGAACCTGGTAGAGCATCCCACACAAACGAATGCTCCACATGCGGGTTTCACATGCCACCAACTCCACATTCACAGGCAACTTCAGCGCCACAGCCGTTTTCAGATAGCCCTCAAAGCAAAGGCTCTAGACGAAAATATTGGTGTGAGAGCTAATTCAATCAAGGAAACACTGCATGTTGGTGAAGGGCATATTGAAGAAGGATCAGCCGAGTGGTTCTTGTGGGAGAACAACTCCATTTGGCTCACTAACTTCACACACCATCAGGCTTCCAAGCAGCTCTCAAGGAAACTCAGTTTTCACACTCTATGCTTAGTGCCCTTTGAGTGCATTATCTAGGAATGAACCTGGTAGAGCATCCCACACAAACGAATGCTCCACATGCGGGTTTCACATGCCACCAACTCCACATTCACAGGCAACTTCAGCGCCACAGCCGTTTTCAGATAGCCCTCAATGCAAAGGCTCTAGACGTAAATATTGGTGTGAGAGCTAATTCAATCAAGAAACCCTGCATGTTGGTGAAGGGCATATTGAAGAAGGATCAGCCGAGTGGTTCTTGTGGGAGAACAACTCCATTTGGCTCACTAACTTCACACACCATCAGGCTTCCAAGCAGCTCTCAAGGAAACTCAGTTTTCACACTCTATGCTTAGTGCTCTTTGTGTGCCTAGGACTGAAATGAAGCTTGGTCAGCATCCCACACAAACGAATGCTCCACATGCGGGTTTCACATGCCACCAACTCCACATTCACAGGCAACTTCAGCGCCACAGCCGTTTTCAGATAGCCCTCAATGCAAAGGCTCTAGATGCAAATAATGGTGTGAGAGCTAATTCAATCAAGAAAACACTGCATGTTGGTGAAGGGCATATTGAAGAAGGATCAGCCGAGTGGTTCTTGTGGGAGAACAACTCCATTTGGCTCACTAACTTCACACACCATCAGGCTTCCAAGCAGCTCTCAAGGAAACTCAGTTTTCACACTCTATGCTTAGTGCCCTTTGTATGGCTAGGACTGAAATGAACCTGGTAGAGAATCCCACATAAAGGAATGCTCCACATGCGGGTTTCACATGCCACCAACTCCACATTCACAGGCAACTTCAGCGCCACAGCCGTTTTCAGATAGCCCTCAATGCAAAGGCTCTAGACGCAAATATTGGTGTGAGAGCTAATTCAATCAAGGAAACACTGCATGTTGGTGAAGGGCATATTGAAGAAGGATCAGCCGAGTGGTTCTTGTGGGAGAACAACTCCATTTGGCTCACTAACTTCACACACCATCAGGCTTCCAAGCAGCTCTCAAGGAAACTCAGTTTTCACACTCTATGCTTAGTGCCCTTTGAGTGCATTATCTAGGAATGAACCTGGTAGAGCATCCCACACAAACGAATGCTCCACATGCGGGTTTCACATGCCACCAACTCCACATTCACAGGCAACTTCAGCGCCACAGCCGTTTTCAGATAGCCCTCAAAGCAAAGGCTCTAGACGCAAATATTGGTGTGAGAGCTAATTCAATCAAGGAAACACTGCATGTTGGTGAAGGGCATATTGAAGAAGAATCAGCCGAGTGGTTCTTGTGGGAGAACAACTCCATTTGGCTCACTAACTTCACACACCATCAGGCTTCCAAGCAGCTCTCAAGGAAACTCAATTTTCACACTCTATGCTTTTTGCCCTTTGAGTGCCTAGGAGTGAAATGAAGCTTGGAGAGCATCCCAAATAAACGAATGCTCCACATGCGCGATTCACATGCCACCAACTCCACATTCACAGGCAACTTCAGCGCCACAGCCGTTTTCAGATAGCCCTCAATGCAAAGGCTCTAGACGCAAATATTGGTGTGAGAGCTAATTCAATCAAGGAAACACTGCATGTTGGTGAAGGGCATATTGAAGAAGGATCAGCCGAGTGGTTCTTGTGGGAGAACAACTCCATTTGGCTCACTAACTTCACACACCATCAGGCTTCCAAGCAGATCTCAAGGAAACTCAGTTTTCACACTCTATGCTTAGTGCTCTTTGTGTGCCTAGGACTGAAATGAAGCTTTGTCAGCATCCAATACAAACGAATGCTCCACATGCGGGTTTCACATGCCACCAACTCCACATTCACAGGCAACTTCAGCGCCACAGCCGTTTTCAGATAGCCCTCAAAGCAAAGGCTCTAGACGAAAATATTGGTGTGAGAGCTAATTCAATCAAGGAAACACTGCATGTTGGTGAAGGGCATATTGAAGAAGGATCAGCCGAGTGGTTCTTGTGGGAGAACAACTCCATTTGGCTCACTAACTTCACACACCATCAGGCTTCCAAGCAGCTCTCAAGGAAACTCAGTTTTCACACTCTATGCCTAGTGCCCTTTGAGGGCATTATCTAGGAATGAACCTGGTAGAGCATCCCACACAAACGAATGCTCCACATGCGGGTTTCACATGCCACCAACTCCACATTCACAGGCAACTTCAGCGCCACAGCCGTTTTCAGATAGCCCTCAAAGCAAAGGCTCTAGACGCAAATATTGGTGTGAGAGCTAATTCAATCAAGGAAACACTGCATGTTGGTGAAGGGCATATTGAAGAAGAATCAGCCGAGTGGTTCTTGTGGGAGAGCAACTCCATTTGGCTCACTAACTTCACACACCATCAGGCTTCCAAGCAGCTCTCAAGGAAACTCAGTTTTCACACTCTATGCTTAGTGCTCTTTGTGTGCCTAGGACTGAAATGAAGCTTGGTCAGCATGCCACACAAACGAATGCTCCACATGCGGGTTTCACATGCCACCAACTCCACATTCACAGGCAACTTCAGCGCCACAGCCGTTTTCAGATAGCCCTCAATGCAAAGGCTCTAGACGCAAATATTGGTGTGAGAGCTAATTCAATCAAGGAAACACTGCATGTTGGTGAAGGGCATATTGAAGAAGGATCAGCCGAGTGGTTCTTGTGGGAGAACAACTCCATTTGGCTCACTAACTTCACACACCATCAGGCTTCCAAGCAGCTCTCAAGGAAACTCAGTTTTCACACTCTATGCTTAGTGCCCTTTGTATGGCTAGGACTGAAATGAACCTGGTAGAGCATCCCACATAAAGGAATGCTCCACATGCGGGTTTCACATGCCACCAACTCCACATTCACAGTCAACTTCAGCGCCACAGCCGTTTTCAGATAGCCCTCAATGCAAAGGCTCTAGACGCAAATATTGGTGTGAGAGCTAATTCAATCAAGAAAACACTGCATGTTGGTGAAGGGCATATTGAAGAAGGATCAGCCGAGTGGTTCTTGTGGGAGAACAACTCCATTTGGCTCACTAACTTCACACACCATCAGGCTTCCAAGCAGCTCTCAAGGAAACTCAGTTTTCACACTCTATGCTTAGTGCCCTTTGAGTGCATTATCTAGGAATGAACATGGTAGAGCATCCCACACAAACGAATGCTCCACATGCGGGTTTCACATGCCACCAACTCCACATTCACAGGCAACTTCAGCGCCACAGCCGTTTTCAGATAGCCCTCAAAGCAAAGGCTCTAGACGCAAATATTGGTGTGAGAGCTAATTCAATCAAGGAAACACTGCATGTTGGTGAAGGGCATATTGAAGAAGGATCAGCCGAGTGGTTCTTGTGGGAGAACAACTCCATTTGGGTCCCTAAATTGACACACCATCAGGCTTCCAAGCAGCTCTCAAGGAAACTCAGTTTTCACACTCTATGCTTAGTGCCCTTTGAGTGCCTAGGACTGAAATGAAGCTTGGAGAGCATCCCAAATAAACGAATGCTCCACATGCGGGATTCACATGCCACCAACTCCACATTCACAGGCAACTTCAGCGCCACAGCCGTTTTCAGATAGCCCTCAATGCAAAGGCTCTAGACGCAAATATTGGTGTGAGAGCTAATTCAATCAAGGAAACACTGCATGTTGGTGAAGGGCATATTGAAGAAGGATCAGCCGAGTGGTTCTTGTGGGAGAACAACTCCATTTGGCTCACTAACTTCACACACCATCAGGCTTCCAAGCAGCTCTCAAGGAAACTCAGTTTTCACACTCTATGCTTAGTGCCCTTTGAGTGCCTAGGACTGAAATGAAGCTTGGAGAGCATCCCAAATAAACGAATGCTCCACATGCGGGATTCACATGCCACCAACTCCACATTCACAGGCAACTTCAGCGCCACAGCCGTTTTCAGATAGCCCTCAATGCAAAGGCTCTAGACGCAAATATTGGTGTGAGAGCTAATTCAATCAAGGAAACACTGCATGTTGGTGAAGGGCATATTGAAGAAGGATCAGCCGAGTGGTTCTTGTGGGAGAACAACTCCATTTGGCTCACTAACTTCACACACCATCAGGCTTCCAAGCAGCTCTCAAGGAAACTCAGTTTTCACACTCTATGCTTAGTGCCCTTTGAGTGCATTATCTAGGAATGAACCTGGTAGAGCATCCCACACAAACGAATGCTCCACATGCGGGTTTCACATGCCACCAACTCCACATTCACAGGCAACTTCAGCGCCACAGCCGTTTTCAGATAGCCCTCAAAGCAAAGGCTCTAGACGCAAATATTGGTGTGAGAGCTAATTCAATCAAGAAAACACTGCATGTTGGTGAAGGGCATATTGAAGAAGGATCAGCCGAGTGGTTCTTGTGGGAGAACAACTCCATTTGGCTCACTAACTTCACACACCATCAGGTTTCCAAGCAGCTCTCAAGGAAACTCAGTTTTCACATTCTATGCTTAGTGCCCTTTGAGTGCCTAGGACTGAAATGAAGCTTGGAGAGCATCCCACATAAACGAATGCTCCACATGCGGGTTTCACATGCCACCAACTCCACATTCACAGGCAACTTCAGCGCCACAGCCGTTTTCAGATAGCCCTCAATGCAAAGGCTCTAGACGCAAATATTGGTGTGAGAGCTAATTCAATCAAGAAAACACTGCATGTTGGTGAAGGGCATATTGAAGAAGGATCAGCCGAGTGGTTCTTGTGGGAGAACAACTCCATTTGGCTCACTAACTTCACACACCATCAGGCTTCCAAGCAGCTCTCAAGGAAACTCAGTTTTCACACTCTATGCTTAGTGCCCTTTGAGTGCATTATCTAGGAATGAACCTGGTAGAGCATCCCACACAAACGAATGCTCCACATGCGGGTTTCACATGCCACCAACTCCACATTCACAGGCAACTTCAGCGCCACAGCCGTTTTCAGATAGCCCTCAAAGCAAAGGCTCTAGACGCAAATATTGGTGTGAGAGCTAATTCAATCAAGGAAACACTGCATGTTGGTGAAGGGCATATTAAAGAAGAATCAGCCGAGTGGTTCTTGTGGGGAGAACAACTCCACTTGGCTCACTAACCTCACACACCATCAGGCTTCCAAGCAGCTCTCAAGGAAACTCAGTTTTCACACTCTATGCTTAGTGCCCTTTGTGTGCCTAGGACTGAAATGAAGCTTGGTCAGCATCCCACACAAACGAATGCTCCACATGCGGGTTTCACATGCCACCAACTCCACATTCACAGGCAACTTCAGCGCCACAGCCGTTTTCAGATAGCCCTCAAAGCAAAGGCTCTAGACGCAAATATTGGTGTGAGAGCTAATTCAATCAAGAAAACACTGCATGTTGGTGAAGGGCATATTGAAGAAGGATCAGCCGAGTGGTTCTTGTGGGAGAACAACTCCATTTGGCTCACTAAATTCACACACCATCAGGCTTCCAAGCAGCTCTCAAGGAAACTCAGTTTTCACATTCTATGCTTAGTGCCCTTTGAGTGCCTAGGACTGAAATGAAGCTTGGAGAGCATCCCACATAAACGAATGCTCCACATGCGGGTTTCACATGCCACCAACTCCACATTCACAGGCAACTTCAGCGCCACAGCCGTTTTCAGATAGCCCTCAATGCAAAGTCTCTAGACGCAAATATTGGTGTGAGAGCTAATTCAATCAAGAAAACACTGCATGTTGGTGAAGGGCATATTGAAGAAGGATCAGCCGAGTGGTTCTTGTGGGAGAACAACTCCATTTGGGTCACTAACTTCACACACCATCAGGCTTCCAAGCAGCTCTCAAGGAAACTCAGTTTTCACACTCTATGCTTAGTGCCCTTTGAGTGCATTATCTAGGAATGAACCTGGTAGAGCATCCCACACAAACGAATGCTCCACATGCGGGTTTCACATGCCACCAACTCCACATTCAGAGGCAACTTCAGCGCCACAGCCGTTTTCAGATAGCCCTCAAAGCAAAGGCTCTAGACGCAAATATTGGTGTGAGAGCTAATTCAATCAAGGAAACACTGCATGTTGGTGAAGGGCATATTAAAGAAGAATCAGCCGAGTGGTTCTTGTGGGAGAACAACTCCACTTGGCTCACTAACTTCACACACCATCAGGCTTCCAAGCAGCTCTCAAGGAAACTCAGTTTTCACACTCTATGCTTAGTGCCCTTTGTGTGCCTAGGACTGAAATGAAGCTTGGTCAGCATCCCACACAAACGAATGCTCCACATGCGGGTTTCACATGCCACCAACTCCACATTCACAGGCAACTTCAGCGCCACAGCCGTTTTCAGATAGCCCTCAATGCAAAGGCTCTAGACGCAAATATTGGTGTGAGAGCTAATTCAATCAAGAAAACACTGCATGTTGGTGAAGGGCATATTGAAGAAGGATCAGCCGAGTGGTTCTTGTGGGAGAACAACTCCATTTGGCTCACTAACTTCACACACCATCAGGCTTCCAAGCAGCTCTCAAGGAAACTCAGTTTTCACACTCTATGCTTAGTGCCCTTTGAGTGCCTAGGACTGAAATGAAGCTTGGAGAGCATCCCACATAAACGAATGCTCCACATGCGGGTTTCACATGCCACCAACTCCACATTCACAGGCAACTTCAGCGCC
Source organism: Ochotona princeps (assembly GCF_030435755.1). Lineage (NCBI taxonomy): Eukaryota > Metazoa > Chordata > Mammalia > Lagomorpha > Ochotonidae > Ochotona > Ochotona princeps. The sequence continues at coordinate 46,830 of NW_026696583.1, forward strand.
ACAGCCGTTTTCAGATAGCCCTCAAAGCAAAGGCTCTAGACGCAAATATTGGTGTGAGAGCTAATTCAATCAAGGAAACACTTCATGTTGGTGAAGGGCATATTGAAGAAGGATCAGCCGAGTGGTTCTTGTGGGAGAACAACTCCATTTGGCTCACTAACTTCACACACCATCAGGCTTCCAAGCAGCTCTCAAGGAAACTCAGTTTTCACACTCTATGCTTAGTGCCCTTTGTATGGCTAGGACTGAAATGAACCTGGTAGAGCATCCCACATAAAGGAATGCTCCACATGCGGGTTTCACATGCCACCAACTCCACATTCACAGGCAACTTCAGCGCCACAGCCGTTTTCAGATAGCCCTCAATGCAAAGGCTCTAGACGCAAATATTGGTGTGAGAGCTAATTCAATCAAGGAAACACTGCATGTTGGTGAAGGGCATATTGAAGAAGGATCAGCCGAGTGGTTCTTGTGGGAGAACAACTCCATGTGGCTCACTAACTTCACACACCATCAGGCTTCCAAGCAGCTCTCAAGGAAACTCAGTTTTCACACTCTATGCTTAGTGCTCTTTGTGTGCCTAGGACTGAAATGAAGCTTGGTCAGCATCCCACACAAACGAATGCTCCACATGCGGGTTTCACATGCCACCAACTCCACATTCACAGGCAACTTCAGCGCCACAGCCGTTTTCAGATAGCCCTCAATGGAAAAGCTCTAGACGCAAATATTGGTGTGAGAGCTAATTCAATCAAGAAAACACTGCATGTTGGTGAAGGGCATATTGAAGAAGGATCAGCCGAGTGGTTCTTGTGGGAGAACAACTCCATTTGGCTCACTAACTTCACACACCATCAGGCTTCCAAGCAGCTCTCAAGGAAACTCAGTTTTCACACTCTATGCTTTGTGCCCTTTGTATGGCTAGGACTGAAATGAACCTGGTAGAGCATCCCCCATAAAGGAATGCTCCACATGCGGGTTTCACATGCCACCAACTCCACATTCACAGGCAACTTCAGCGCCACAGCCGTTTTCAGATAGCCCTCAATGCAAAGGCTCTAGACGCAAATATTGGA
>NW_026696584.1:0-28347 GCF_030435755.1 Ochotona princeps
ACACAAACGAATGCTCCACATGCGGGTTTCACATGCCACCAACTCCACATTCACAGGCAACTTCAGCGCCACAGCCGTTTTCAGATAGCCCTCAAAGCAAAGGCTCTAGACGCAAATATTGGTGTGAGAGCTAATTCAATCAAGGAAACACTGCATGTTGGTGAAGGGCATATTGAAGAAGGATCAGCCGAGTGGTGCTTGTGGGAGAACAACTCCATTTGGCTCACTAACTTCACACACCATCAGGCTTCCAAGCAGCTCTCAAGGAAACTCAGTTTTCACACTCTATGCTTAGTGCCCTTTGTATGACTAGGACTGAAATAAACCTGGTAGAGCATCCCACACAAACGAATGCTCCACATGCGGGTTTCACATGCCACCAACTCCACATTCACAGGCAACTTCAGCGCCACAGCCGTTTTCAGATAGCCCTCAATGCAAAGGCTCTAGACGCAAATATTGGTGTGAGAGCTAATTCAATCAAGGAAACACTGCATGTTGGTGAAGGGTATATTGAAGAAGGATCAGCCGAGTGGTTCTTGTGGGAGAACAACTCCATTTGGCTCACTAACTTCACACACCATCAGGCTTCCAAGCAGCTCTCAAGGAAACTCAGTTTTCACACTCTATGCTTAGTGCCCTTTGTATGGCTAGGACTGAAATGAACCTGGTAGAGCATCCCACACAAACGAATGCTCCACATGCGGGTTTCACATGCCACCAACTCCACATTCACAGGCAACTTCAGCGCCACAGCCGTTTTCAGATAGCCCTCAATGCAAAGGCTCTAGACGCAAATATTGGTGTGAGAGCTAATTCAATCAAGGAAACACTGCATGTTGGTGAAGGGCATATTGAAGAAGGATCAGCCGAGTGGTTCTTGTGGGAGAACAACTCCATTTGGCTCACTAACTTCACACACCATCAGGCTTCCAAGCAGCTCTCAAGGAAACTCAGTTTTCACACTCTATGCTTAGTGCCCTTTGTATGGCTAGGACTGAAATGAACCTGGTAGAGCATCCCACACAAACGAATGCTCCACATGCGGGTTTCACATGCCACCAACTCCACATTCACAGGCAACTTCAGCGCCACAGCCGTTTTCAGATAGCCCTCAATGCAAAGGCTCTAGACGCAAATATTGGTGTGAGAGCTAATTCAATCAAGGAAACACTGCATGTTGGTGAAGGGCATATTGAAGAAGGATCAGCCAAGTGGTTCTTGTGGGAGAACAACTCCATTTGGCTCACTAACTTCACACACCATCAGGCTTCCAAGCAGCTCTCAAGGAAACTCAGTTTTCACACTCTATGCTTAGTGTACTTTGAGTACATTATCTAGGAATGAACCTGGTAGAGCATCCCACACAAACGAATGCTCCACATGCGGGTTTCACATGCCACCAACTCCACATTCACAGGCAACTTCAGCGCCACAGCCGTTTTCAGATAGCCCTCAATGCAAAGGCTCTAGACGCAAATATTGGTGTGAGAGCTAATTCAATCAAGGAAACACTGCATGTTGGTGAAGGGTATATTGAAGAAGGATCAGCCGAGTGGTTCTTGTGGGAGAACAACTACATTTGGCTGACTAAGTCCACACACCATCAGGCTTCCAAGCAGCTCTCAAGGAAACTCAGTTTTCACACTCTATGCTTAGTGCCCTTTGTATGGCTAGGACTGAAATGAACCTGGTAGAGCATCCCACACAAACGAATGCTCCACATGCGGGTTTCACATGCCACCAACTCCACATTCACAGGCAACTTCAGCGCCACAGCCGTTTTCAGATAGCCCTCAATGCAAAGGCTCTAGACGCAAATATTGGTGTGAGAGCTAATTCAATCAAGGAAACACTGCATGTTGGTGAAGGGCATATTGAAGAAGGATCAGCCGAGTGGTTCTTGTGGGAGAACAACTCCATTTGGCTCACTAACTTCACACACCATCAGGCTTCCAAGCAGCTCTCAAGGAAACTCAGTTTTCACACTCTATGCTTAGTGCCCTTTGTATGGCTAGGACTGAAATGAACCTGGTAGAGCATCCCACACAAACGAATGCTCCACATGCGGGTTTCACATGCCACCAACTCCACATTCACAGGCAACTTCAGCGCCACAGCCGTTTTCAGATAGCCCTCAATGCAAAGGCTCTAGACGCAAATATTGGTGTGAGAGCTAATTCAATCAAGGAAACACTGCATGTTGGTGAAGGGCATATTGAAGAAGGATCAGCCGAGTGGTTCTTGTGGGAGAACAACTCCATTTGGCTCACTAACTTCACACACCATCAGGCTTCCAAGCAGCTCTCAAGGAAACTCAGTTTTCACACTCTATGCTTAGGGCCCTTTGTGTGCCTAGGACTGAAATGAAGTTTGGTCAGCATCCCACACAAACGAATGCTCCACATGCGGGTTTCACATGCCACCAACTCCACATTCACAGGCAACTTCAGCGCCACAGCCGTTTTCAGAGAGCCCTCAATGCAAAGGCTCTAGACGCAAATATTGGTGTGAGAGCTAATTCAATCAAGGAAACACTGCATGTTGGTGAAGGGCATATTGAAGAAGGATCAGCCGAGTGGTTCTTGTGGGAGAACAACTCCATTTGGCTCACTAACTTCACACACCATCAGGCTTCCAAGCAGCTCTCAAGGAAACTCAGTTTTCACACTCTATGCTTAGTGCCCTTTGTATGGCTAGGACTGAAATGAACCTGGTAGAGCATCCCACACAAACGAATGCTCCACATGCGGGTTTCACATGCCACCAACTCCACATTCACAGGCAACTTCAGCGCCACAGCCGTTTTCAGATAGCCCTCAATGCAAAGGCTCTAGACGCAAATATTGGTGTGAGAGCTAATTCAATCAAGGAAACACTGCATGTTGGTGAAGGGCATATTGAAGAAGGATCAGCCGAGTGGTTCTTGTGGGAGAACAACTCCATTTGGCTCACTAACTTCACACACCATCAGGCTTCCAAGCAGCTCTCAAGGAAACTCAGTTTTCACACTCTATGCTTAGTGCCCTTTGTGTGCCTAGGACTGAAATCAAGCTTGGTCAGCATCCCACACAAACGAATGCTCCACATGCGGGTTTCACATGCCACCAACTCCACATTCACAGGCAACTTCAGCGCCACAGCCGTTTTCAGATAGCCCTCAAAGCAAAGGCTCTAGACGCAAATATTGGTGTGAGAGCTAATTCAATCAAGGAAACACTGCATGTTGGTGAAGGGCATATTGAAGAAGGATCAGCCGAGTGGTGCTTGTGGGAGAACAACTCCATTTGGCTCACTAACTTCACACACCATCAGGCTTCCAAGCAGCTCTCAAGGAAACTCAGTTTTCACACTCTATGCTTAGTGCCCTTTGTATGACTAGGACTGAAATAAACCTGGTAGAGCATCCCACACAAACGAATGCTCCACATGCGGGTTTCACATGCCACCAACTCCACATTCACAGGCAACTTCAGCGCCACAGCCGTTTTCAGATAGCCCTCAATGCAAAGGCTCTAGACGCAAATATTGGTGTGAGAGCTAATTCAATCAAGGAAACACTGCATGTTGGTGAAGGGTATATTGAAGAAGGATCAGCCGAGTGGTTCTTGTGGGAGAACAACTCCATTTGGCTCACTAACTTCACACACCATCAGGCTTCCAAGCAGCTCTCAAGGAAACTCAGTTTTCACACTCTATGCTTAGTGCCCTTTGTATGGCTAGGACTGAAATGAACCTGGTAGAGCATCCCACACAAACGAATGCTCCACATGCGGGTTTCACATGCCACCAACTCCACATTCACAGGCAACTTCAGCGCCACAGCCGTTTTCAGATAGCCCTCAATGCAAAGGCTCTAGACGCAAATATTGGTGTGAGAGCTAATTCAATCAAGGAAACACTGCATGTTGGTGAAGGGCATATTGAAGAAGGATCAGCCGAGTGGTTCTTGTGGGAGAACAACTCCATTTGGCTCACTAACTTCACACACCATCAGGCTTCCAAGCAGCTCTCAAGGAAACTCAGTTTTCACACTCTATGCTTAGTGCCCTTTGTATGGCTAGGACTGAAATGAACCTGGTAGAGCATCCCACACAAACGAATGCTCCACATGCGGGTTTCACATGCCACCAACTCCACATTCACAGGCAACTTCAGCGCCACAGCCATTTTCAGATAGCCCTCAATGCAAAGGCTCTAGACGCAAATATTGGTGTGAGAGCTAATTCAATCAAGGAAACACTGCATGTTGGTGAAGGGCATATTGAAGAAGGATCAGCCGAGTGGTTCTTGTGGGAGAACAACTCCATTTGGCTCACTAACTTCACACACCATCAGGCTTCCAAGCAGCTCTCAAGGAAACTCAGTTTTCACACTCTATGCTTAGTGCCCTTTGTATGGCTAGGACTGAAATGAACCTGGTAGAGCATCCCACACAAACGAATGCTCCACATGCGGGTTTCACATGCCACCAACTCCACATTCACAGGCAACTTCAGCGCCACAGCCGTTTTCAGATAGCCCTCAATGCAAAGGCTCTAGACGCAAATATTGGTGTGAGAGCTAATTCAATCAAGGAAACACTGCATGTTGGTGAAGGGCATATTGAAGAAGGATCAGCCGAGTGGTTCTTGTGGGAGAACAACTCCATTTGGCTCACTAACTTCACACACCATCAGGCTTCCAAGCAGCTCTCAAGGAAACTCAGTTTTCACACTCTATGCTTAGTGCCCTTTGTATGGCTAGGACTGAAATGAACCTGGTAGAGCATCCCACACAAACGAATGCTCCACATGCGGGTTTCACATGCCACCAACTCCACATTCACAGGCAACTTCAGCGCCACAGCCGTTTTCAGAGAGCCCTCAATGCAAAGGCTCTAGACGCAAATATTGGTGTGAGAGCTAATTCAATCAAGGAAACACTGCATGTTGGTGAAGGGCATATTGAAGAACGATCAGCCGAGTGGTTCTTGTGGGAGAACAACTCCATTTGGCTCACTAACTTCACACACCATCAGGCTTCCAAGCAGCTCTCAAGGAAACTCAGTTTTCACACTCTATGCTTAGTGCCCTTTGTATGGCTAGGACTGAAATGAACCTGGTAGAGCATCCCACACAAACGAATGCTCCACATGCGGGTTTCACATGCCACCAACTCCACATTCACAGGCAACTTCAGCGCCACAGCCATTTTCAGATAGCCCTCAATGCAATGGCTCTAGACGCAAATATTGGTGTGAGAGCTAATTCAATCAAGGAAACACTGCATGTTGGTGAAGGGCATATTGAAGAAGGATCAGCCGAGTGGTTCTTGTGGGAGAACAACTCCATTTGGCTCACTAACTTCACACACCATCAGGCTTCCAAGCAGCTCTCAAGGAAACTCAGTTTTCACACTCTATGCTTAGTGCCCTTTGTATGGCTAGGACTGAAATGAACCTGGTAGAGCATCCCACACAAACGAATGCTCCACATGCGGGTTTCACATGCCACCAACTCCACATTCACAGGCAACTTCAGCGCCACAGCCATTTTCAGATAGCCCTCAATGCAAAGGCTCTAGACGCAAATATTGGTGTGAGAGCTAATTCAATCAAGGAAACACTGCATGTTGGTGAAGGGCATATTGAAGAAGGATCAGCCCAGTGGTTCTTGTGGGAGAACAACTCCATTTGGCTCACTAACTTCACACACCATCAGGCTTCCAAGCAGCTCTCAAGGAAACTCAGTTTTCACACTCTATGCTTAGTGCCCTTTGTATGGCTAGGACTGAAATGAACCTGGTAGAGCATCCCACACAAACGAATGCTCCACATGCGGGTTTCACATGCCACCAACTCCACATTCACAGGCAACTTCAGCGCCACAGCCATTTTCAGATAGCCCTCAATGCAAAGGCTCTAGACGGAAATATTGGTGTGAGAGCTAATTCAATCAAGGAAACACTGCATGTTGGTGAAGGGCATATTGAAGAACGATCAGCCGAGTGGTTCTTGTGGGAGAACAACTCCATTTGGCTCACTAACTTCACACACCATCAGGCTTCCAAGCAGCTCTCAAGGAAACTCAGTTTTCACACTCTATGCTTAGTGCCCTTTGAGTGCATTATCTAGGAATGAACCTGGTAGAGCATCCCACACAAACGAATGCTCCACATGCGGGTTTCACATGCCACCAACTCCACATTCACAGGCAACTTCAGCGCCACAGCCGTTTTCAGATAGCCCTCAATGCAAAGGCTCTAGACGCAAATATTGGTGTGAGAGCTAATTCAATCAAGGAAACACTGCATGTTGGTGAAGGGCATATTGAAGAAGGATCAGCCGAGTGGTTCTTGTGGGAGAACAACTCCATTTGGCTCACTAACTTCACACACCATCAGGCTTCCAAGCAGCTCTCAAGGAAACTCAGTTTTCACACTCTATGCTTAGTGCCCTTTGTATGGCTAGGACTGAAATGAACCTGGTAGAGCATCCCACACAAACGAATGCTCCACATGCGGGTTTCACATGCCACCAACTCCACATTCACAGGCAACTTCAGCGCCACAGCCGTTTTCAGATAGCCCTCAATGCAAAGGCTCTAGACGCAAATATTGGTGTGAGAGCTAATTCAATCAAGGAAACACTGCATGTTGGTGAAGGGCATATTGAAGAAGGATCAGCCGAGTGGTTCTTGTGGGAGAACAACTCCATTTGGCTCACTAACTTCACACACCATCAGCCTTCCAAGCAGCTCTCAAGGAAACTCAGTTTTCACACTCTATGCTTAGGGCCCTTTGTGTGCCTAGGACTGAAATGAAGCTTGGTCAGCATCCCACACAAACGAATGCTCCACATGCGGGTTTCACATGCCACCAACTCCACATTCACAGGCAACTTCAGCGCCACAGCCGTTTTCAGATAGCCCTCAATGCAAAGGCTCTAGACGCAAATATTGGTGTGAGAGCTAATTCAATCAAGGAAACACTGCATGTTGGTGAAGGGCATATTGAAGAAGGATCAGCCGAGTGGTTCTTGTGGGAGAACAACTCCATTTGGCTCACTAACTTCACACACCATCAGGCTTCCAAGCAGCTCTCAAGGAAACTCAGTTTTCACACTCTATGCTTAGTGCCCTTTGTATGGCTAGGACTGAAATGAACCTGGTAGAGCATCCCACACAAACGAATGCTCCACATGCGGGTTTCACATGCCACCAACTCCACATTCACAGGCAACTTCAGCGCCACAGCCGTTTTCAGAGAGCCCTCAATGCAAAGGCTCTAGACGCAAATATTGGTGTGAGAGCTAATTCAATCAAGGAAACACTGCATGTTGGTGAAGGGCATATTGAAGAAGGATCAGCCGAGTGGTTCTTGTGGGAGAACAACTCCATTTGGCTCACTAACTTCACACACCATCAGGCTTCCAAGCAGCTCTCAAGGAAACTCAGTTTTCACACTCTATGCTTAGTGCCCTTTGAGTGCATTATCTAGGAATGAACCTGGTAGAGCATCCCACACAAACGAATGCTCCACATGCGGGTTTCACATGCCACCAACTCCACATTCACAGGCAACTTCAGCGCCACAGCCGTTTTCAGATAGCCCTCAAAGCAAAGGCTCTAGACGCAAATATTGGTGTGAGAGCTAATTCAATCAAGGAAACACTGCATGTTGGTGAAGGGCATATTGAAGAAGGATCAGCCGAGTGGTTCTTGTGGGAGAACAACTCCATTTGGCTCACTAACTTCACACACCATCAGGCTTCCAAGCAGCTCTCAAGGAAACTCAGTTTTTACACTCTATGCTTAGTGCCCTTTGTATGACTAGGACTGAAATAAACCTGGTAGAGCATCCCACACAAACGAATGCTCCACATGCGGGTTTCACATGCCACCAACTCCACATTCACAGGCAACTTCAGCGCCACAGCCGTTTTCAGATAGCCCTCAATGCAAAGGCTCTAGACGCAAATATTGGTGTGAGAGCTAATTCAATCAAGGAAACACTGCATGTTGGTGAAGGGTATATTGAAGAAGGATCAGCCGAGTGGTTCTTGTGGGAGAACAACTCCATTTGGCTCACTAACTTCACACACCATCAGGCTTCCAAGCAGCTCTCAAGGAAACTCAGTTTTCACACTCTATGCTTAGTGCCCTTTGTATGGCTAGGACTGAAATGAACCTGGTAGAGCATCCCACACAAACGAATGCTCCACATGCGGGTTTCACATGCCACCAACTCCACATTCACAGGCAACTTCAGCGCCACAGCCGTTTTCAGATAGCCCTCAATGCAAAGGCTCTAGACGCAAATATTGGTGTGAGAGCTAATTCAATCAAGGAAACACTGCATGTTGGTGAAGGGCATATTGAAGAAGGATCAGCCGAGTGGTTCTTGTGGGAGAACAACTCCATTTGGCTCACTAACTTCACACACCATCAGGCTTCCAAGCAGCTCTCAAGGAAACTCAGTTTTCACACTCTATGCTTAGTGCCCTTTGTATGGCTAGGACTGAAATGAACCTGGTAGAGCATCCCACACAAACGAATGCTCCACATGCGGGTTTCACATGCCACCAACTCCACATTCACAGGCAACTTCAGCGCCACAGCCATTTTCAGATAGCCCTCAATGCAAAGGCTCTAGACGCAAATATTGGTGTGAGAGCTAATTCAATCAAGGAAACACTGCATGTTGGTGAAGGGCATATTGAAGAAGGATCAGCCTAGTGGTTCTTGTGGGAGAACAACTCCATTTGGCTCACTAACTTCACACACCATCAGGCTTCCAAGCAGCTCTCAAGGAAACTCAGTTTTCACACTCTATGCTTAGTGCCCTTTGTGTGCCTAGGACTGAAATGAAGCTTGGTCAGCATGCCACACAAACGAATGCTCCACATGCGGGTTTCACATGCCACCAACTCCACATTCACAGGCAACTTCAGCGCCACAGCCGTTTTCAGATAGCCCTCAATGCAAAGGCTCTAGACGCAAATATTGGTGTGAGAGCTAATTCAATCAAGGAAACACTGCATGTTGGTGAAGGGTATATTGAAGAAGGATCAGCCGAGTGGTTCTTGTGGGAGAACAACTCCATTTGGCTCACTAACTTCACACACCATCAGGCTTCCAAGCAGCTCTCAAGGAAACTCAGTTTTCACACTCTATGCTTAGTGCCCTTTGTATGGCTAGGACTGAAATGAACCTGGTAGAGCATCCCACACAAACGAATGCTCCACATGCGGGTTTCACATGCCACCAACTCCACATTCACAGGCAACTTCAGCGCCACAGCCATTTTCAGATAGCCCTCAATGCAAAGGCTCTAGACGGAAATATTGGTGTGAGAGCTAATTCAGTCAAGGAAACACTGCATGTTGGTGAAGGGCATATTGAAGAACGATCAGCCGAGTGGTTCTTGTGGGAGAACAACTCCATTTGGCTCACTAACTTCACACACCATCAGGCTTCCAAGCAGCTCTCAAGGAAACTCAGTTTTCACACTCTATGCTTAGTGCCCTTTGTGTGCCTAGGACTGAAATGAAGCTTGGTCAGCATGCCACACAAACGAATGCTCCACATGCGGGTTTCACATGCCACCAACTCCACATTCACAGGCAACTTCAGCGCCACAGCCGTTTTCAGATAGCCCTCAATGCAAAGGCTCTAGACGCAAATATTGGTGTGAGAGCTAATTCAATCAAGGAAACACTGCATGTTGGTGAAGGGTATATTGAAGAAGGATCAGCCGAGTGGTTCTTGTGGGAGAACAACTCCATTTGGCTCACTAACTTCACACACCATCAGGCTTCCAAGCAGCTCTCAAGGAAACTCAGTTTTCACACTCTATGCTTAGTGCCCTTTGTATGGCTAGGACTGAAATGAACCTGGTAGAGCATCCCACACAAACGAATGCTCCACATGCGGGTTTCACATGCCACCAACTCCACATTCACAGGCAACTTCAGCGCCACAGCCATTTTCAGATAGCCCTCAATGCAAAGGCTCTAGACGGAAATATTGGTGTGAGAGCTAATTCAATCAAGGAAACACTGCATGTTGGTGAAGGGCATATTGAAGAACGATCAGCCGAGTGGTTCTTGTGGGAGAACAACTCCATTTGGCTCACTAACTTCACACACCATCAGGCTTCCAAGCAGCTCTCAAGGAAACTCAGTTTTCACACTCTATGCTTAGTGCCCTTTGAGTGCATTATCTAGGAATGAACCTGGTAGAGCATCCCACACAAACGAATGCTCCACATGCGGGTTTCACATGCCACCAACTCCACATTCACAGGCAACTTCAGCGCCACAGCCGTTTTCAGATAGCCCTCAATGCAAAGGCTCTAGACGCAAATATTGGTGTGAGAGCTAATTCAATCAAGGAAACACTGCATGTTGGTGAAGGGCATATTGAAGAAGGATCAGCCGAGTGGTTCTTGTGGGAGAACAACTCCATTTGGCTCACTAACTTCACACACCATCAGGCTTCCAAGCAGCTCTCAAGGAAACTCAGTTTTCACACTCTATGCTTAGTGCCCTTTGTATGGCTAGGACTGAAATGAACCTGGTAGAGCATCCCACACAAACGAATGCTCCACATGCGGGTTTCACATGCCACCAACTCCACATTCACAGGCAACTTCAGCGCCACAGCCGTTTTCAGATAGCCCTCAATGCAAAGGCTCTAGACGCAAATATTGGTGTGAGAGCTAATTCAATCAAGGAAACACTGCATGTTGGTGAAGGGCATATTGAAGAAGGATCAGCCGAGTGGTTCTTGTGGGAGAACAACTCCATTTGGCTCACTAACTTCACACACCATCAGGCTTCCAAGCAGCTCTCAAGGAAACTCAGTTTTCACACTCTATGCTTAGGGCCCTTTGTGTGCCTAGGACTGAAATGAAGCTTGGTCAGCATCCCACACAAACGAATGCTCCACATGCGGGTTTCACATGCCACCAACTCCACATTCACAGGCAACTTCAGCGCCACAGCCGTTTTCAGATAGCCCTCAATGCAAAGGCTCTAGACGCAAATATTGGTGTGAGAGCTAATTCAATCAAGGAAACACTGCATGTTGGTGAAGGGCATATTGAAGAAGGATCAGCCGAGTGGTTCTTGTGGGAGAACAACTCCATTTGGCTCACTAACTTCACACACCATCAGGCTTCCAAGCAGCTCTCAAGGAAACTCAGTTTTCACACTCTATGCTTAGTGCCCTTTGTATGGCTAGGACTGAAATGAACCTGGTAGAGCATCCCACACAAACGAATGCTCCACATGCGGGTTTCACATGCCACCAACTCCACATTCACAGGCAACTTCAGCGCCACAGCCGTTTTCAGATAGCCCTCAATGCAAAGGCTCTAGACGCAAATATTGGTGTGAGAGCTAATTCAATCAAGGAAACACTGCATGTTGGTGAAGGGCATATTGAAGAAGGATCAGCCGAGTGGTTCTTGTGGGAGAACAACTCCATTTGGCTCACTAACTTCACACACCATCAGGCTTCCAAGCAGCTCTCAAGGAAACTCAGTTTTTACACTCTATGCTTAGTGCCCTTTGTATGACTAGGACTGAAATAAACCTGGTAGAGCATCCCACACAAACGAATGCTCCACATGCGGGTTTCACATGCCACCAACTCCACATTCACAGGCAACTTCAGCGCCACAGCCGTTTTCAGATAGCCCTCAATGCAAAGGCTCTAGACGCAAATATTGGTGTGAGAGCTAATTCAATCAAGGAAACACTGCATGTTGGTGAAGGGTATATTGAAGAAGGATCAGCCGAGTGGTTCTTGTGGGAGAACAACTCCATTTGGCTCACTAACTTCACACACCATCAGGCTTCCAAGCAGCTCTCAAGGAAACTCAGTTTTCACACTCTATGCTTAGTGCCCTTTGTATGGCTAGGACTGAAATGAACCTGGTAGAGCATCCCACACAAACGAATGCTCCACATGCGGGTTTCACATGCCACCAACTCCACATTCACAGGCAACTTCAGCGCCACAGCCGTTTTCAGATAGCCCTCAATGCAAAGGCTCTAGACGCAAATATTGGTGTGAGAGCTAATTCAATCAAGGAAACACTGCATGTTGGTGAAGGGCATATTGAAGAAGGATCAGCCGAGTGGTTCTTGTGGGAGAACAACTCCATTTGGCTCACTAACTTCACACACCATCAGGCTTCCAAGCAGCTCTCAAGGAAACTCAGTTTTCACACTCTATGCTTAGTGCCCTTTGTATGGCTAGGACTGAAATGAACCTGGTAGAGCATCCCACACAAACGAATGCTCCACATGCGGGTTTCACATGCCACCAACTCCACATTCACAGGCAACTTCAGCGCCACAGCCATTTTCAGATAGCCCTCAATGCAAAGGCTCTAGACGCAAATATTGGTGTGAGAGCTAATTCAATCAAGGAAACACTGCATGTTGGTGAAGGGCATATTGAAGAAGGATCAGCCTAGTGGTTCTTGTGGGAGAACAACTCCATTTGGCTCACTAACTTCACACACCATCAGGCTTCCAAGCAGCTCTCAAGGAAACTCAGTTTTCACACTCTATGCTTAGTGCCCTTTGTGTGCCTAGGACTGAAATGAAGCTTGGTCAGCATGCCACACAAACGAATGCTCCACATGCGGGTTTCACATGCCACCAACTCCACATTCACAGGCAACTTCAGCGCCACAGCCGTTTTCAGATAGCCCTCAATGCAAAGGCTCTAGACGCAAATATTGGTGTGAGAGCTAATTCAATCAAGGAAACACTGCATGTTGGTGAAGGGTATATTGAAGAAGGATCAGCCGAGTGGTTCTTGTGGGAGAACAACTCCATTTGGCTCACTAACTTCACACACCATCAGGCTTCCAAGCAGCTCTCAAGGAAACTCAGTTTTCACACTCTATGCTTAGTGCCCTTTGTATGGCTAGGACTGAAATGAACCTGGTAGAGCATCCCACACAAACGAATGCTCCACATGCGGGTTTCACATGCCACCAACTCCACATTCACAGGCAACTTCAGCGCCACAGCCGTTTTCAGATAGCCCTCAATGCAAAGGCTCTAGACGCAAATATTGGTGTGAGAGCTAATTCAATCAAGGAAACACTGCATGTTGGTGAAGGGCATATTGAAGAAGGATCAGCCGAGTGGTTCTTGTGGGAGAACAACTCCATTTGGCTCACTAACTTCACACACCATCAGGCTTCCAAGCAGCTCTCAAGGAAACTCAGTTTTCACACTCTATGCTTAGTGCCCTTTGTATGGCTAGGACTGAAATGAACCTGGTAGAGCATCCCACACAAACGAATGCTCCACATGCGGGTTTCACATGCCACCAACTCCACATTCACAGGCAACTTCAGCGCCACAGCCATTTTCAGATAGCCCTCAATGCAAAGGCTCTAGACGCAAATATTGGTGTGAGAGCTAATTCAATCAAGGAAACACTGCATGTTGGTGAAGGGCATATTGAAGAAGGATCAGCCTAGTGGTTCTTGTGGGAGAACAACTCCATTTGGCTCACTAACTTCACACACCATCAGGCTTCCAAGCAGCTCTCAAGGAAACTCAGTTTTCACACTCTATGCTTAGTGCCCTTTGTGTGCCTAGGACTGAAATGAAGCTTGGTCAGCATGCCACACAAACGAATGCTCCACATGCGGGTTTCACATGCCACCAACTCCACATTCACAGGCAACTTCAGCGCCACAGCCGTTTTCAGATAGCCCTCAATGCAAAGGCTCTAGACGCAAATATTGGTGTGAGAGCTAATTCAATCAAGGAAACACTGCATGTTGGTGAAGGGCATATTGAAGAAGGATCAGCCGAGTGGTTCTTGTGGGAGAACAACTCCATTTGGCTCACTAACTTCACACACCATCAGGCTTCCAAGCAGCTCTCAAGGAAACTCAGTTTTCACACTCTATGCTTAGTGCCCTTTGTATGGCTAGGACTGAAATGAACCTGGTAGAGCATCCCACACAAACGAATGCTCCACATGCGGGTTTCACATGCCACCAACTCCACATTCACAGGCAACTTCAGCGCCACAGCCGTTTTCAGATAGCCCTCAATGCAAAGGCTCTAGACGCAAATATTGGTGTGAGAGCTAATTCAATCAAGGAAACACTGCATGTTGGTGAAGGGCATATTGAAGAAGGATCAGCCAAGTGGTTCTTGTGGGAGAACAAATCCATTTGGCTCACTAACTTCACACACCATCAGGCTTCCAAGCAGCTCTCAAGGAAACTCAGTTTTCACACTCTATGCTTAGTGCACTGTGAGTACATTATCTAGGAATGAACCTGGTAGAGCATCCCACACAAACGAATGCTCCACATGCGGGTTTCACATGCCACCAACTCCACATTCACAGGCAACTTCAGCGCCACAGCCGTTTTCAGATAGCCCTCAATGCAAAGGCTCTAGACGCAAATATTGGTGTGAGAGCTAATTCAATCAAGGAAACACTGCATGTTGGTGAAGGGCATATTGAAGAAGGATCAGCCGAGTGGTTCTTGTGGGAGAACAACTCCATTTGGCTCACTAACTTCACACACCATCAGGCTTCCAAGCAGCTCTCAAGGAAACTCAGTTTTCACACTCTATGCTTAGTGCCCTTTGTATGGCTAGGACTGAAATGAACCTGGTAGAGCATCCCACACAAACGAATGCTCCACATGCGGGTTTCACATGCCACCAACTCCACATTCACAGGCAACTTCAGCGCCACAGCCGTTTTCAGATAGCCCTCAATGCAAAGGCTCTAGACGCAAATATTGGTGTGAGAGCTAATTCAATCAAGGAAACACTGCATGTTGGTGAAGGGCATATTGAAGAAGGATCAGCCGAGTGGTTCTTGTGGGAGAACAACTCCATTTGGCTCACTAACTTCACACACCATCAGGCTTCCAAGCAGCTCTCAAGGAAACTCAGTTTTCACACTCTATGCTTAGTGCCCTTTGAGTGCATTATCTAGGAATGAACCTGGTAGAGCATCCCACACAAACGAATGCTCCACATGCGGGTTTCACATGCCACCAACTCCACATTCACAGGCAACTTCAGCGCCACAGCCGTTTTCAGATAGCCCTCAATGCAAAGGCTCTAGACGCAAATATTGGTGTGAGAGCTAATTCAATCAAGGAAACACTGCATGTTGGTGAAGGGCATATTGAAGAAGGATCAGCCGAGTGGTTCTTGTGGGAGAACAACTCCATTTGGCTCACTAACTTCACACACCATCAGGCTTCCAAGCAGCTCTCAAGGAAACTCAGTTTTCACACTCTATGCTTAGTGCCCTTTGTATGGCTAGGACTGAAATGAACCTGGTAGAGCATCCCACACAAACGAATGCTCCACATGCGGGTTTCACATGCCACCAACTCCACATTCACAGGCAACTTCAGCGCCACAGCCATTTTCAGATAGCCCTCAATGCAAAGGCTCTAGACGCAAATATTGGTGTGAGAGCTAATTCAATCAAGGAAACACTGCATGTTGGTGAAGGGCATATTGAAGAAGGATCAGCCGAGTGGTTCTTGTGGGAGAACAACTCCATTTGGCTCACTAACTTCACACACCATCAGGCTTCCAAGCAGCTCTCAAGGAAACTCAGTTTTCACACTCTATGCTTAGTGACCTTTGTATGGCTAGGACTGAAATGAACCTGGTAGAGCATCCCACACAAACGAATGCTCCACATGCGGGTTTCACATGCCACCAACTCCACATTCACAGGCAACTTCAGCGCCACAGCCGTTTTCAGATAGCCCTCAATGCAAAGGCTCTAGACGCAAATATTGGTGTGAGAGCTAATTCAATCAAGGAAACACTGCATGTTGGTGAAGGGCATATTGAAGAAGGATCAGCCGAGTGGTTCTTGTGGGAGAACAACTCCATTTGGCTCACTAACTTCACACACCATCAGGCTTCCAAGCAGCTCTCAAGGAAACTCAGTTTTCACACTCTATGCTTAGTGCCCTTAGTACGACTAGGACTGAAATGAACCTGGTAGAGCATCCCACACAAACGAATGCTCCACATGCGGGTTTCACATGCCACCAACTCCACATTCACAGGCAACTTCAGCGCCACAGCCGTTTTCAGATAGCCCTCAATGCAAAGGCTCTAGACGCAAATATTGCTGTGAGAGCTAATTCAATCAAGGAAACACTGCATGTTGGTGAAGGGCATATTGAAGAAGGATCAGCCGAGTGGTTCTTGTGGGAGAACAACTCCATTTGGCTCACTAACTTCACACACCATCAGGCTTCCAAGCAGCTCTCAAGGAAACTCAGTTTTCACACTCTATGCTTAGTGCCCTTTGTGTGCCTAGGACTGAAATGAAGCTTGGTCAGCATCCCACACAAACGAATGCTCCACATGCGGGTTTCACATGCCACCAACTCCACATTCACAGGCAACTTCAGCGCCACAGCCGTTTTCAGATAGCCCTCAATGCAAAGGCTCTAGACGCAAATATTGGTGTGAGAGCTAATTCAATCAAGGAAACACTGCATGTTGGTGAAGGGCATATTGAAGAAGGATCAGCCGAGTGGTTCTTGTGGGAGAACAACTCCATTTGGCTCACTAACTTCACACACCATCAGGCTTCCAAGCAGCTCTCAAGGAAACTCAGTTTTCACACTCTATGCTTAGTGCCCTTTGTATGGCTAGGACTGAAATGAACCTGGTAGAGCATCCCACACAAACGAATGCTCCACATGCGGGTTTCACATGCCACCAACTCCACATTCACAGGCAACTTCAGCGCCACAGCCATTTTCAGATAGCCCTCAATGCAAAGGCTCTAGACGCAAATATTGGTGTGAGAGCTAATTCAATCAAGGAAACACTGCATGTTGGTGAAGGGCATATTGAAGAAGGATCAGCCGAGTGGTTCTTGTGGGAGAACAACTCCATTTGGCTCACTAACTTCACACACCATCAGGCTTCCAAGCAGCTCTCAAGGAAACTCAGTTTTCACACTCTATGCTTAGTGCCCTTTGTATGGCTAGGACTGAAATGAACCTGGTAGAGCATCCCACACAAACGAATGCTCCACATGCGGGTTTCACATGCCACCAACTCCACATTCACAGGCAACTTCAGCGCCACAGCCGTTTTCAGATAGCCCTCAATGCAAAGGCTCTAGACGCAAATATTGGTGTGAGAGCTAATTCAATCAAGGAAACACTGCATGTTGGTGAAGGGCATATTGAAGAAGGATCAGCCGAGTGGTTCTTGTGGGAGAACAACTCCATTTGGCTCACTAACTTCACACACCATCAGGCTTCCAAGCAGCTCTCAAGGAAACTCAGTTTTCACACTCTATGCTTAGTGCCCTTTGAGTGCGTTATCTAGGAATGAACCTGGTAGAGCATCCCACACAAACGAATGCTCCACATGCGGGTTTCACATGCCACCAACTCCACATTCACAGGCAACTTCAGCGCCACAGCCGTTTTCAGATAGCCCTAAATGCAAAGGCTCTAGACGCAAATATTGGTGTGAGAGCTAATTCAATCAAGGAAACACTGCATGTTGGTGAAGGGCATATTGAAGAAGGATCAGCCGAGTGGTTCTTGTGGGAGAACAACTCCATTTGGCTCACTAACTTCACACACCATCAGGCTTCCAAGCAGCTCTCAAGGAAACTCAGTTTTCACACTCTATGCTTAGTGCCCTTTGAGTGCATTATCTAGGAATGAACCTGGTAGAGCATCCCACACAAACGAATGCTCCACATGCGGGTTTCACATGCCACCAGCTCCACATTCACAGGCAACTTCAGCGCCACAGCCGTTTTCAGATAGCCCTCAATGCAAAGGCTCTAGACGCAAATATTGGTGTGAGAGCTAATTCAATCAAGGAAACACTGCATGTTGGTGAAGGGCATATTGAAGAAGGAGCAGCCGAGTGGTTCTTGTGGGAGAACAACTCCATTTGGCTCACTAACTTCACACACCATCAGGCTTCCAAGCAGCTCTCAAGGAAACTCAGTTTTCACACTCTATGCTTAGTGCCCTTTGAGTGCATTATCTAGGAATGAACCTGGTAGAGCATCCCACACAAACGAATGCTCCACATGCGGGTTTCACATGCCACCAACTCCACATTCACAGGCAACTTCTGCGCCACAGCCGTTTTCAGATAGCCCTCAATGCAAAGGCTCTAGACGCAAATATTGGTGTGAGAGCTAATTCAATCAAGGAAACACTGCATGTTGGTGAAGGGCATATTGAAGAAGGATCAGCCGAGTGGTTCTTGTGGGAGAACAACTCCATTTGGCTCACTAACTTCACACACCATCAGGCTTCCAAGCAGCTCTCAAGGAAACTCAGTTTTCACACTCTATGCTTAGTGCCCTTTGAGTGCATTATCTAGGAATGAACCTGGTCAGCATCCCACACAAACGAATGCTCCACATGCGGGTTTCACATGCCACCAACTCCACATTCACAGGCAACTTCAGCGCCACAGCCGTTTTCAGATAGCCCTCAATGCAAAGGCTCTAGACGCAAATATTGGTGTGAGAGCTAATTCAATCAAGGAAACACTGCATGTTGGTGAAGGGCATATTGAAGAAGGATCAGCCGAGTGGTTCTTGTGGGAGAACAACTCCATTTGGCTCACTAACTTCACACACCATCAGGCTTCCAAGCAGCTCTCAAGGAATCTCAGTTTTCACACTCTATGCTTAGTGCCCTTAGTATGACTAGGACTGAAATGAACCTGGTAGAGCATCCCACACAAACGAATGCTCCACATGCGGGTTTCACATGCCACCAACTCCACATTCACAGGCAACTTCAGCGCCACAGCCGTTTTCAGATAGCCCTCAATGCAAAGGCTCTAGACGCAAATATTGGTGTGAGAGCTAATTCAATCAAGGAAACACTGCATGTTGGTGAAGGGCATATTGAAGAAGGATCAGCCGAGTAGTTCTTGTGGGAGAACAACTCCATTTGGCTCACTAACTTCACACACCATCAGGCTTCCAAGCAGCTCTCAAGGAAACTCAGTTTTCACACTCTATGCTTAGTGCCCTTTGAGTGCATTATCTAGGAATGAACCTGGTAGAGCATCCCACACAAACGAATGCTCCACATGCGGGTTTCACATGCCACCAACTCCACATTCACAGGCAACTTCAGCGCCACAGCCGTTTTCAGATAGCCCTCAATGCAAAGGCTCTAGACGCAAATATTGGTGTGAGAGCTAATTTAATCAAGGAAACACTGCATGTTGGTGAAGGGCATATTGAAGAAGGATCAGCCGAGTGGTTCTTGTGGGAGAACAACTCCATTTGGCTCACTAACTTCACACACCATCAGGCTTTCAAGCAGCTCTCAAGGAAACTTAGTTTTCACACTCTATGCTTAGTGCCCTTTGTGTGCCTAGGACTGAAATGAAGCTTGGTCAGCATCCCACACAAACGAATGCTCCACACGCGTGTTTCACTTGCCACCAACTCCACATTTACAGGCAACTTCAGCGCCACAGCCGTTTTCAGATAGCCCTCAATGCAAAGGCTCTAGACGCAAATATTGGTGTGAGAGCTAATTCAATCAAGGAAACACTGCATGTTGGTGAAGGGCATATTGAAGAAGGATCAGCCAAGTGGTTCTTGTGGGAGAACAACTCCATTTGGCTCACTAACTTCACACACCATCAGGCTTCCAAGCAGCTCTCAAGGAAATTCAGTTTTCACACTCTATGCTTAGTGCCCTTTGAGTGCATTATCTAGGAATGAACCTGGTAGAGCATCCCACACAAACGAATGCTCCACATGCGGGTTTCACATGCCACCAACTCCACATTCACAGGCAACTTCAGCGCCACAGCCGTTTTCAGATAGCCCTCAATGCAAAGGCTCTAGACGCAAATATTGGTGTGAGAGCTAATTCAATCAAGGAAACACTGCATGTTGGTGAAGGGCATATTGAAGAAGGATCAGCCGAGTGGTTCTTGTGGGAGAACAACTCCATTTGGCTCACTAACTTCACACACCATCAGGCTTCCAAGCAGCTCTCAAGGAAACTCAGTTTTCACACTCTATGCTTAGTGCCCTTTGTATGACTAGGACTGAAATGAACCTGGTAGAGCATCCCACACAAACGAATGCTCCACATGCGGGTTTCACATGCCACCAACTCCACATTCACAAGCAACTTCAGCGCCACAGCCGTTTTCAGATAGCCCTCAATGCAAAGGCTCTAGACGCAAATATTGGTGTGAGAGCTAATTCAATCAAGGAAACACTGCATGTTGGTGAAGGGCATATTGAAGAAGGATCAGCCGAGTGGTTCTTGTGGGAGAACAACTCCATTTGGCTCACTAACTTCACACACCATCAGGCTTCCAAGCAGCTCGCAAGGAAACTCAGTTTTCACACTCTATGCTTAGTGCCCTTTGAGTGCATTATCTAGGAATGAACCTGGTAGAGCATCCCACACAAACGAATGCTCCACATGCGGGTTTCACATGCCACCAACTCCACATTCACAGGCAACTTCAGCGCCACAGCCGTTTTCAGATAGCCCTCAATGCAAAGGCTCTAGACGCAAATATTGGTGTGAGAGCTAATTCAATCAAGGAAACACTGCATGTTGGTGAAGGGCATATTGAAGAAGGATCAGCCGAGTGGTTCTTGTGGGAGAACAACTCCATTTGGCTCACTAACTTCACACACCATCAGGCTTTCAAGCAGCTCTCAAGGAAACTTAGTTTTCACACTCTATGCTTAGTGCCCTTTGTGTGCCTAGGACTGAAATGAAGCTTGGTCAGCATCCCACACAAACGAATGCTCCACATGCGTGTTTCACTTGCCACCAACTCCACATTTACAGGCAACTTCAGCGCCACAGCCGTTTTCAGATAGCCCTCAATGCAAAGGCTCTAGACGCAAATATTGGTGTGAGAGCTAATTCAATCAAGGAAACACTGCATGTTGGTGAAGGGCATATTGAAGAAGGATCAGCCAAGTGGTTCTTGTGGGAGAACAACTCCATTTGGCTCACTAACTTCACACACCATCAGGCTTCCAAGCAGCTCTCAAGGAAACTCAGTTTTCACACTCTATGCTTAGTGCCCTTTGAGTGCATTATCTAGGAATGAACCTGGTAGAGCATCCCACACAAACGAATGCTCCACATGCGGGTTTCACATGCCACCAACTCCACATTCACAGGCAACTTCAGCGCCACAGCCGTTTTCAGATAGCCCTCAATGCAAAGGCTCTAGACGCAAATATTGGTGTGAGAGCTAATTCAATCAAGGAAACACTGCATGTTGGTGAAGGGCATATTGAAGAAGGATCAGCCGAGTGGTTCTTGTGGGAGAACAACTCCATTTGGCTCACTAACTTCACACACCATCAGGCTTCCAAGCAGCTCTCAAGGAAACTCAGTTTTCACACTCTATGCTTAGTGCCCTTTGAGTGCATTATCTAGGAATGAACCTGGTAGAGCATCCCACACAAACGAATGCTCCACATGCGGGTTTCACATGCCACCAACTCCACATTCACAGGCAACTTCAGCGCCACAGCCGTTTTCAGATAGCCCTCAATGCAAAGGTTCTAGACGCAAATATTGGTGTGAGAGCTAATTCAATCAAGGAAACACTGCATGTTGGTGAAGGGCATATTGAAGAAGGATCAGCCGAGTGGTTCTTGTGGGAGAACAACTCCATTTGTCTCACTAACTTCACACACCATCAGGCTTCCAAGCAGCTCTCAAGGAAACTCAGTTTTCACACTCTATGCTTAGTGCCCTTAGTATGACTAGGACTGAAATGAACCTGGTAGAGCATCCCACACAAACGAATGCTCCACATGCGGGTTTCACATGCCACCAACTCCACATTCACAGGCAACTTCAGCGCCACAGCCGTTTTCAGATAGCCCTCAATGCAAAGGCTCTAGACGCAAATATTGGTGTGAGAGCTAATTCAATCAAGGAAACACTGCATGTTGGTGAAGGGCATATTGAAGAAGGATCAGCCGAGTGGTTCTTGTGGGAGAACAACTCCATTTGGCTCACTAACTTCACACACCATCAGGCTTCCAAGCAGCTCTCAAGGAAACTCAGTTTTCACACTCTATGCTTAGTGCCCTTAGTATGACTAGGACTGAAATGAACCTGTTAGAGCATCCCACACAAACGAATGCTCCACATGCGGGTTTCACATGCCACCAACTCCACATTCACAGGCAACTTCAGCGCCACAGCCGTTTTCAGATAGCCCTCAATGCAAAGGCTCTAGACGCAAATATTGGTGTGAGAGCTAATTCAATCAAGGAAACACTGCATGTTGGTGAAGGGCATATTGAAGAAGGATCAGCCGAGTGGTTCTTGTGGGAGAACAACTCCATTTGGCTCACTAACTTCACACACCATCAGGCTTCCAAGCAGCTCTCAAGGAATCTCAGTTTTCACACTCTATGCTTAGTGCCCTTAGTATGACTAGGACTGAAATGAACCTGGTAGAGCATCCCACACAAACGAATGCTCCACATGCGGGTTTCACATGCCACCAACTCCACATTCACAGGCAACTTCAGCGCCACAGCCGTTTTCAGATAGCCCTCAATGCAAAGGCTCTAGACGCAAATATTGGTGTGAGAGCTAATTCAATCAAGGAAACACTGCATGTTGGTGAAGGGCATATTGAAGAAGGATCAGCCGAGTAGTTCTTGTGGGAGAACAACTCCATTTGGCTCACTAACTTCACACACCATCAGGCTTCCAAGCAGCTCTCAAGGAAACTCAGTTTTCACACTCTATGCTTAGTGCCCTTTGAGTGCATTATCTAGGAATGAACCTGGTAGAGCATCCCACACAAACGAATGCTCCACATGCGGGTTTCACATGCCACCAACTCCACATTCACAGGCAACTTCAGCGCCACAGCCGTTTTCAGATAGCCCTCAATGCAAAGGCTCTAGACGCAAATATTGGTGTGAGAGCTAATTTAATCAAGGAAACACTGCATGTTGGTGAAGGGCATATTGAAGAAGGATCAGCCGAGTGGTTCTTGTGGGAGAACAACTCCATTTGGCTCACTAACTTCACACACCATCAGGCTTTCAAGCAGCTCTCAAGGAAACTTAGTTTTCACACTCTATGCTTAGTGCCCTTTGTGTGCCTAGGACTGAAATGAAGCTTGGTCAGCATCCCACACAAACGAATGCTCCACACGCGTGTTTCACTTGCCACCAACTCCACATTTACAGGCAACTTCAGCGCCACAGCCGTTTTCAGATAGCCCTCAATGCAAAGGCTCTAGACGCAAATATTGGTGTGAGAGCTAATTCAATCAAGGAAACACTGCATGTTGGTGAAGGGCATATTGAAGAAGGATCAGCCAAGTGGTTCTTGTGGGAGAACAACTCCATTTGGCTCACTAACTTCACACACCATCAGGCTTCCAAGCAGCTCTCAAGGAAATTCAGTTTTCACACTCTATGCTTAGTGCCCTTTGAGTGCATTATCTAGGAATGAACCTGGTAGAGCATCCCACACAAACGAATGCTCCACATGCGGGTTTCACATGCCACCAACTCCACATTCACAGGCAACTTCAGCGCCACAGCCGTTTTCAGATAGCCCTCAATGCAAAGGCTCTAGACGCAAATATTGGTGTGAGAGCTAATTCAATCAAGGAAACACTGCATGTTGGTGAAGGGCATATTGAAGAAGGATCAGCCGAGTGGTTCTTGTGGGAGAACAACTCCATTTGGCTCACTAACTTCACACACCATCAGGCTTCCAAGCAGCTCTCAAGGAAACTCAGTTTTCACACTCTATGCTTAGTGCCCTTTGTATGACTAGGACTGAAATGAACCTGGTAGAGCATCCCACACAAACGAATGCTCCACATGCGGGTTTCACATGCCACCAACTCCACATTCACAAGCAACTTCAGCGCCACAGCCGTTTTCAGATAGCCCTCAATGCAAAGGCTCTAGACGCAAATATTGGTGTGAGAGCTAATTCAATCAAGGAAACACTGCATGTTGGTGAAGGGCATATTGAAGAAGGATCAGCCGAGTGGTTCTTGTGGGAGAACAACTCCATTTGGCTCACTAACTTCACACACCATCAGGCTTCCAAGCAGCTCGCAAGGAAACTCAGTTTTCACACTCTATGCTTAGTGCCCTTTGAGTGCATTATCTAGGAATGAACCTGGTAGAGCATCCCACACAAACGAATGCTCCACATGCGGGTTTCACATGCCACCAACTCCACATTCACAGGCAACTTCAGCGCCACAGCCGTTTTCAGATAGCCCTCAATGCAAAGGCTCTAGACGCAAATATTGGTGTGAGAGCTAATTCAATCAAGGAAACACTGCATGTTGGTGAAGGGCATATTGAAGAAGGATCAGCCGAGTGGTTCTTGTGGGAGAACAACTCCATTTGGCTCACTAACTTCACACACCATCAGGCTTTCAAGCAGCTCTCAAGGAAACTTAGTTTTCACACTCTATGCTTAGTGCCCTTTGTGTGCCTAGGACTGAAATGAAGCTTGGTCAGCATCCCACACAAACGAATGCTCCACATGCGTGTTTCACTTGCCACCAACTCCACATTTACAGGCAACTTCAGCGCCACAGCCGTTTTCAGATAGCCCTCAATGCAAAGGCTCTAGACGCAAATATTGGTGTGAGAGCTAATTCAATCAAGGAAACACTGCATGTTGGTGAAGGGCATATTGAAGAAGGATCAGCCAAGTGGTTCTTGTGGGAGAACAACTCCATTTGGCTCACTAACTTCACACACCATCAGGCTTCCAAGCAGCTCTCAAGGAAACTCAGTTTTCACACTCTATGCTTAGTGCCCTTTGAGTGCATTATCTAGGAATGAACCTGGTAGAGCATCCCACACAAACGAATGCTCCACATGCGGGTTTCACATGCCACCAACTCCACATTCACAGGCAACTTCAGCGCCACAGCCGTTTTCAGATAGCCCTCAATGCAAAGGCTCTAGACGCAAATATTGGTGTGAGAGCTAATTCAATCAAGGAAACACTGCATGTTGGTGAAGGGCATATTGAAGAAGGATCAGCCGAGTGGTTCTTGTGGGAGAACAACTCCATTTGGCTCACTAACTTCACACACCATCAGGCTTCCAAGCAGCTCTCAAGGAAACTCAGTTTTCACACTCTATGCTTAGTGCCCTTTGAGTGCATTATCTAGGAATGAACCTGGTAGAGCATCCCACACAAACGAATGCTCCACATGCGGGTTTCACATGCCACCAACTCCACATTCACAGGCAACTTCAGCGCCACAGCCGTTTTCAGATAGCCCTCAATGCAAAGGTTCTAGACGCAAATATTGGTGTGAGAGCTAATTCAATCAAGGAAACACTGCATGTTGGTGAAGGGCATATTGAAGAAGGATCAGCCGAGTGGTTCTTGTGGGAGAACAACTCCATTTGGCTCACTAACTTCACACACCATCAGGCTTCCAAGCAGCTCTCAAGGAAACTCAGTTTTCACACTCTATGCTTAGTGCCCTTAGTATGACTAGGACTGAAATGAACCTGGTAGAGCATCCCACACAAACGAATGCTCCACATGCGGGTTTCACATGCCACCAACTCCACATTCACAGGCAACTTCAGCGCCACAGCCGTTTTCAGATAGCCCTCAATGCAAAGGCTCTAGACGCAAATATTGGTGTGAGAGCTAATTCAATCAAGGAAACACTGCATGTTGGTGAAGGGCATATTGAAGAAGGATCAGCCGAGTGGTTCTTGTGGGAGAACAACTCCATTTGGCTCACTAACTTCACACACCATCAGGCTTCCAAGCAGCTCTCAAGGAAACTCAGTTTTCACACTCTATGCTTAGTGCCCTTAGTATGACTAGGACTGAAATGAACCTGTTAGAGCATCCCACACAAACGAATGCTCCACATGCGGGTTTCACATGCCACCAACTCCACATTCACAGGCAACTTCAGCGCCACAGCCGTTTTCAGATAGCCCTCAATGCAAAGGCTCTAGACGCAAATATTGGTGTGAGAGCTAATTCAATCAAGGAAACACTGCATGTTGGTGAAGGGCATATTGAAGAAGGATCAGCCGAGTGGTTCTTGTGGGAGAACAACTCCATTTGGCTCACTAACTTCACACACCATCAGGCTTCCAAGCAGCTCTCAAGGAAACTTAGTTTTCACACTCTATGCTTAGTGCCCTTTGTGTGCCTAGGACTGAAATGAAGCTTGGTCAGCATCCCACACAAACGAATGCTCCACATGCGGGTTTCACATGCCACCAACTCCACATTTACAGGCAACTTCAGCGCCACAGCCGTTTTCAGATAGCCCTCAATGCAAAGGCTCTAGACGCAAATATTGGTGTGAGAGCTAATTCAATCAAGGAAACACTGCATGTTGGTGAAGGGCATATTGAAGAAGGATCAGCCGAGTGGTTCTTGTGGGAGAACAACTCCATTTGGCTCACTAACTTCACACACCATCAGGCTTCCAAGCAGCTCTCAAGGAAATTCAGTTTTCACACTCTATGCTTAGTGCCCTTTGTATGACTAGGACTGAAATGAACCTGGTAGAGCATCCCACACAAACGAATGCTCCACATGCGGGTTTCACATGCCACCAACTCCACATTCACAAGCAACTTCAGCGCCACAGCCGTTTTCAGATAGCCCTCAATGCAAAGGCTCTAGACGCAAATATTGGTGTGAGAGCTAATTCAATCAAGGAAACACTGCATGTTGGTGAAGGGCATATTGAAGAAGGATCAGCCGAGTGGTTCTTGTGGGAGAACAACTCCATTTGGCTCACTAACTTCACACACCATCAGGCTTCCAAGCAGCTCTCAAGGAAACTCAGTTTTCACACTCTATGCTTAGTGCCCTTTGAGTGCATTATCTAGGAATGAACCTGGTAGAGCATCCCACACAAACGAATGCTCCACATGCGGGTTTCACATGCCACCAACTCCACATTCACAGGCAACTTCAGCGCCACAGCCGTTTTCAGATAGCCCTCAATGCAAAGGCTCTAGACGCAAATATTGGTGTGAGAGCTAATTCAATCAAGGAAACACTGCATGTTGGTGAAGGGCATATTGAAGAAGGATCAGCCGAGTGGTTCTTGTGGGAGAACAACTCCATTTGGCTCACTAACTTCACACACCATCAGGCTTTCAAGCAGCTCTCAAGGAAACTTAGTTTTCACACTCTATGCTTAGTGCCCTTTGTGTGCCTAGGACTGAAATGAAGCTTGGTCAGCATCCCACACAAACGAATGCTCCACATGCGTGTTTCACTTGCCACCAACTCCACATTTACAGGCAACTTCAGCGCCACAGCCGTTTTCAGATAGCCCTCAATGCAAAGGCTCTAGACGCAAATATTGGTGTGAGAGCTAATTCAATCAAGGAAACACTGCATGTTGGTGAAGGGCATATTGAAGAAGGATCAGCCAAGTGGTTCTTGTGGGAGAACAACTCCATTTGGCTCACTAACTTCACACACCATCAGGCTTCCAAGCAGCTCTCAAGGAAACTCAGTTTTCACACTCAATGCTTAGTGCCCTTTGAGTGCATTATCTAGGAATGAACCTGTTAGAGCATCCCACACAAACGAATGCTCCACATGCGGGTTTCACATGCCACCAACTCCACATTCACAGGCAACTTCAGCGCCACAGCCGTTTTCAGATAGCCCTCAATGCAAAGGCTCTAGACGCAAATATTGGTGTGAGAGCTAATTCAATCAAGGAAACACTGCATGTTGGTGAAGGGCATATTGAAGAAGGATCAGCCGAGTGGTTCTTGTGGGAGAACAACTCCATTTGGCTCACTAACTTCACACACCATCAGGCTTCCAAGCAGCTCTCAAGGAAACTCAGTTTTCACACTCTATGCTTAGTGCCCTTTGAGTGCATTATCTAGGAATGAACCTGGTAGAGCATCCCACACAAACGAATGCTCCACATGCGGGTTTCACATGCCACCAACTCCACATTCACAGGCAACTTCAGCGCCACAGCCGTTTTCAGATAGCCCTCAATGCAAAGGTTCTAGACGCAAATATTGGTGTGAGAGCTAATTCAATCAAGGAAACACTGCATGTTGGTGAAGGGCATATTGAAGAAGGATCAGCCGAGTGGTTCTTGTGGGAGAACAACTCCATTTGGCTCACTAACTTCACACACCATCAGGCTTCCAAGCAGCTCTCAAGGAAACTCAGTTTTCACACTCTATGCTTAGTGCCCTTAGTATGACTAGGACTGAAATAAACCTGGTAGAGCATCCCACACAAACGAATGCTCCACATGCGGGTTTCACATGCCACCAACTC